>NC_080672.1:114995270-115299853 GCF_030247195.1 Topomyia yanbarensis | reverse complement strand
CTAATTTTTTAAGTCCCTTGAGTCAATCTCGGCCTTCAGCATGAAGAGTTAACTCAATCCAGAGACGCCTCCTGTTGCTATGCGGCTATTTTTTACCATCTTTTCAAATTTGATACTAATTGACAGACAAAACTGAAATTTTATTGTAGAATATGTCATTTCAACTTAAAATGCCTTCAACTAAAATCTCACAAAAGGTTCCAAATATTTCGAAAACTACCCGAGATATTTGGAATTTTGTTTCAACAAAAAAAGTTTTTCGTGTAATTATGCCCCTCCTTTAATTAATTCATGTGTTTGCATCCAACAACTAACAACAACAACATGTTTATCGTTTTAAAGACGAAAAAAAAATTTTAGTGCATTTCAGTCATGGAGATCAATAAAAAAAATTTACTAAAAACTTAACATTTTTTTTTTAATTTATAGAATGTGATTCTAAATGCATTTTCAAATCAAAGTGCTCATAACACAATTTTTAGAAAAATTTACCCGTTTGAAGAATATTTTAAATTTTGTTTCATCAAATACAATTAGTTCATTTGATTACGACCTTTTCGTAAGTTATTCGCTGATTTTATTTTTGGATCGCGGTCGCTCAAGGTTCGCTCTGAACTGTCATTTTAATATGGCTTTTGTAAAACCGAAGTCAGCATTAGTTTGGAAGAGAGCGAGTAAAGGCGCTTTAATCTAGGTTTAATGCGCCAGGGCAAGGTGTAAATACCTCTGTCCCATCCCAAAGGACCAAAGGAGTGAATTAACCTTCTTAGCAAAGTCACTCCCAACGTTTTATTCAAATCCCCTATAAACTGAAACGGTCGGTACGGTTGTCCTCGTTTCTTCCTCATTCAAGTTTCAAAACGATTCGTTGGTTGGATTGTTCATTAAATGAATAATTCAATTTCCGTATAATATTGAAACATCTTCAAACCCAACTCTGCACAATAGGCCTGGCCGTTTTAATATTTGCGACATATTGTAATATGCTTAAAATATTAATGTTGACAAGAAAAACACTAAAGAATATTTGCAGTGTTTTTTTAGGATGCTTTTCAATACTGGCTGTGTAAGGGTTAGAATAAAATAGAATAGAACTTTTGATTGCTTATCGCAAATCTAGCTTGGGCTAACTTTAAAGAGAAATTTAGAAGAAAGTTTACGAATGAGTGTAGTGCGATCGCGGGCGTCGTTTTTATGGCATTAGAAATTTGCGTTTATTAAAAGCTGATGACAAACAGCTATCTAAACAATAATAAGACCAACTAGCGACATATTGTGGGCGATTTTACGATGTAATTTAATCAAATGTATAATTTTCTTGAAGTAATGTATGCCATAAAATCTAAAATACTTTATTTCGAAAAAACTGATATAACCGTATGAGGTCGCTATGATCAAATTATGCAAAATGCACTAGAGTATGTAACGCTCTTTACAATGCTTCCAAAATTCATTGTACGTCCAATAACTTAGAAGCTCACACTTGTCTGTCTCTTCGGTACCTCCCTTTAATTTTTCGTCACTTTTGGATTAGGTAACTTAATATTTTTTCCAGTTCATAAGGGATCAACCCGCCGTTTAAGCCTTCAATGTCAATGCCTAGTAAAGTGCATTTTCGCACAAGCCAGATTTTTTGTTTGAGCCATTTCCAATGTTTTTTTTTAAATCGAGTTCTTTGACGATGTAAAATAGTTAACTTCTTTATTTTACCGTACCGTGCGCACAAAAATTTACGACGGTCTTATTTTGATATCTCAGTTTTCCAACTAAATGTCGCGTGTTACTAATAGCATAAAAGTTGTTCTTCATTCTGCAGAAACAGTTTTAACGATTTGGGCTGTGTTTCACATCCACTGACTGATTCAAAATTTGTTCGGATTTTATTCCTCACGCGTTATTATTCCCTATGTTTATGACATTGCAGAGCAGATCACGTACATATATAGATTGAAAGCGTCTGTTTTACCTGGGATATTACGGGAAGAAGTAAAGGGTAAATGCAATAGCGGCAGAGTTATTAACGGAAGGTAAATTAACAACGTATGACCTTTTGTAAATTTCCTCCAGATTTGTTATACATGACGAATAGGTAACCGTCGCCCATGTGTCCATGTGCAGATTTCAATACCCAGTTTCTAAATGTATATACTCTTACTATACTCTCAATGCTAAACTACACTTCAGTTCACCGCTGTTCCAAACAACAACAATCCAACGCCGCCGAGGATTCAGGGTAACAATGAATCCTCCAGCTCCAAATCACGCCTTCACTTTTCAGATCAGCCATTGCTACAGACGTCGCAAGTAGTTCGACACGGTAATTCAACAGAGGTGCCTTCCCATCGAAATCATCATCCTGAAAACGAAAATTGACGCATCACGTAAAGCTTTATCGACTAAACGTTATTCGTAGGTAGCGCGAACATGCTAGCGAAAAAGAGAACACGCGAATCCTAGAAATTACTTCGGAAGTAGGAAAAGCTGTGATTTAATCCGACGGGATTCACCTAGCTAGTCACGAACATTTATTCGTGTCGAAGTTTGTTACGCAACGTCGCCGGAATCCATTCAAGGTTGTGGAAAACACCTACAGTTAGCTGCGTGATATAGCCGAACGATCCGGATCCAACGAAGGAGCCAGTTGGAAAACTATTTTAACCGATGCAGAGAGTGAGAGAATCAAGTGTCAAAGGAAGAAAAGTGTTTTTAATTATCCCTCTACGAAAGAAGTTGTGTCAGCTGAAAAAGTTTTCTCAGCTCACCCAGCAGTAAAATGAGTGAGTTGAGCTGGTTGGAAAATTGCATCGACAACTTTGAGGAATGCAGATTTACGCGAGCTATACTTTGAATCAGCGGAGAAAAGGTTAAACAGTGTAGTGATTCACGGATGAGCCTTAAACGTTTAATATGTCGTTTTAAAAGGGAAATAGTTTAACTTTGCTGGAAGGAAACGATTAAAGTGCGAAATTAAATTTGTCGCTGACCATTTTAATGAAAATCTATTATGATGGTGGAAAAAGCAGAAGGATTCTTATTCCGGAAACCGGTGTACCAATATTTCCAGTATCTAGAAACAAGGTAAGTAATCTTCAGCATGTGCAACTTTCTGCATTCAATCCCATTACTCTTTGTTAATCTTTTCTCCTTTATTGCACTATGCATCGCTCCATCGTAATGGAACATAGTCAACCAATTCTCAATCTTCCCGCCACGTGTCACTAATCTTCCAGAACGGGAACGCTTTGGTCCAAATCCAATTACGCCTTCTCCGGCGTGCTGTCGCACTGTCGTGAATGTGGGTTAGCCGAAGACGAGGCAAATAAAGCTGTCCTGTATAAGTGCAAACAAAAGCAGTTCAATATGTAAACAGTTTGATATGCGCTAATATTAACATTTTCCAATGGTCCCCTATCAAGATCGAACTCGATGCACAACGGCTGACACGTCGAAGTTCGACCCCACGGAAGAAAGTGATATAGGGTAGACGAGCCCTTGTTCATCCCATTAGTATATCATGACCATTTTATTGATCACTAGGTGTACAATGAATGGAAGGCGCTTAAATAGGTTTCATTATATTTACATCGTTCTAAAGGAAGTTGTAGGTATAATAACATATCTAGCTTGAATTAAAATACCCGTATTTCAGCAAGCTCCCTCCTCACCATACCATTTCAACCAAGCATTGAAGAGATGGCAGATGCTGCACTTACCAATGTGTTCAAATGGGTGGGATGAATAGTGGGGCTAAGATAAAATAGGGCATAGTAACCCTAAATCCTGAAAAACGTTATTGAATCTCGCAACTGAACTCAGATCCCGCAGTGATGCGTCCGGAATAGCATTCCCGCTCACCGAAAGTACAATGTTGGAATCTTGACTAAGTATCTATTTTTAATTTTTATGAGCCGTATCGGAATTCAATTTTCTTCCGAACAACTTGCAACAGTCCGGATTGCGGACGATCCACTGAAAGGAGTTAATGCCATGAGCGAGAGATCAATAAATCAGTTTGCGAAACGAAAATTGAGACAGACGGGTATTATTTATGTTTATGGATTTTCGAGGATGCCTCACGGAGGTACAACAACATAATCACTCAGTGGGCCAAACATATGGTATATATGGTGGTGACGAAACGTGAACCGCGCCGACTTATCGTTTATGTCGTTTATATACTCAGAGAATGTGGCCGGTTAGTTTATTGCGCGCTCTTTCTCTTTCTCTCTTTCCACTCTTCGCCGTTTGTTTTATTCTCTCTGCATAACGGAGAGTGCAGTGTAGGCGAAACATGCTTTTAAAAATTATTCATCAGTTTGTTTCCAACCAGCGACAGAGTCGCATGTCTGGATTGGATGATGGTTTAGGTAATCAATTTTCATGGTGCATGTCTTCTGAAATCAGCAACATGTTCCACTTTCGTCAATTTATTCTGAATTCTACGTGATTTAACATTGCAGCTAATTTTTAATCAAATTGATTAAAGAGTGTATTCGCGAAATATACATGTGCTAAAGGAGAAAAATTGCTTTTAAACCACACCATGCTTGAGGGCACAAAACGTAACAATGAGTTAAGAACTTTACATTTAGACTTCGTCTGTTCAGACTTATGGCAGTTTATTGAGGCTGACGTTAGTCCAAAATTGGAAACAACTTGTAAACAGACCAAAGAACTTCTAACTTACGAAGTCCCGTAAGTAAAGAAGTTTTGTTTGCTGGTGAGACACACTGAAATTGAATCTTGTTTTCAACTAAGCAAGCCGCTGCTTGCTGCAGTATGTCTCATCAGCGAACAGAACTTCTTCCCTTGTGGGACGTCGTAAGGTAGAAGTTTTCAGCTAGCGTTAGCCTGGTGCCTTAGTCAAGTGGTACTGAAGAGACGAGATCAAAACGCAAAATTCTTAACTTATAATCATGATTGATTTTTCATTTACTCATTTTTATTCTCCTCTTCCCACATACTCGTATCATTATTTTCATTTAATTTTTTAAATCTTTTCTGAGGAAGAACGAACGAAACTTTAAGCCTGGTCAGTGCTTATATATTCGGAAATTGATGATTTCCTGTTATTTTTTAATTGTGTAGAATTACTTTAAATGTTGCCTTGAACATTACCGGATCTTGATCTACTATATTGCAAATTTGCTGCGAATCTTTGTTCGGAACTTTATCTTCCTCGATGATGTGACTTTACAATCTCTTCTCTCCGGAAATTAATTTTATTGTTTTTATCATTTACACCAGGGACAAGTTCGTCGCGAATTACTTCGACATAACCAAAAGGAAAATACCGCACCAACCGCTCGTTACATAATTGATCGTCATCCTGGCCGTGGTCGGACAGTCCGGGTGCTCCGAATCAAGGCCAAATGTATTTCAAACTTCCAGATTACTTAGTAATAAGCCACCATTCTCCATAGAGTTGGTCGGGTTTCAATTTTTTCGAGCCCGAAACCGACCCGAACCCGAGAGCTAGAAAATCGAAAAACCCGAACCCGACCCGAGTCCGAAATCATAAAATTTTAAAAATCCGAACCCGACCCGAGCCCGAACATTTTAAAATTGAAAAACCCGACCCGAACCCGAGAATGAAAATATTGTAAAACCAGAGCCCGACCGAACCCGATAATTTCAAAATTTGAAAACCCGACCCGAACCTAAAATTTATAGTTTGAGAAACCCGATCCGAACCCGACTTGTTAATACAGTGAATCAACTTAAGATCCCCAAGATTTTAAATTTTGGTCATCCGCACTGGATCTTAGGCTCATCTAAGAATTATAAAAATACTCGTACCTGAAGTAGCACCATAGGCGGTCAGTTATAGCTTCCTTTGGCAAAACGAATTACTGGCTTGGGGAATTCGCATTTATATATACTGTTATTGAACGTCGAATTTGTAATGTTTTGAGAAACTTATAAATCGCTGATAACTTCACCGGAAAGTAAGATAAATCGACGGTTAACTCATGTGGAAACAAAAAGCTTAAGGGGAGCATCTGGTATAAAGTGCTCAAAACGAAAGTTATTTTATTTTACGATTTTGAATGCAAGGCAACAATGGATCTTTTGTGTAATGTTTAGGATCGTTTTATACATTCATTGTGTATGAAAAAAAATATTTTCAGTCACACAGAGCCACACATACGGGCGTTCCAAGAGTATACGTCCAACCATTTCCAAGTTGAGGAGCGCCGCGGCGAACACGATAACTCTCGATAAAATTGTCTGATACGGGAAATTCAATAAGTTTTGTAAAGCTTAGACTTGTAGTTAGTCGATGAACTACAAAAAAGTTCGAGTTTCTGAAATATTTCATGCAATCATATTTTACTGTAAAATTTGCTCATTTTTCTTCAAAATAATAGGGAGAAAAAAAATTATTCAGCTTTCTAAGATTCATCGAAAGGCTGCACTTATTGGGCATCCTTATAAAAAAAATCAAGTCAATTCGTTGATTAGTTTTTGAGTTATCGTGTTCGCCAATTTGAAAACCGCGGTTTCGAGAAAAACGCTATTAACGGGTGTCCCACATCAAATTGCATCACGGAAAAAAAACGCTGTAGAAAATGACCCTTGGGTATTTTCTCTTGAAAATTTTGGTAGAAGTAGTTTAGACACTCTTGTTTACACTGAATTTTTATCGCTGTCAGTTTTTCGAAAATTGTTGCCGATAGATTGAAATCTGCGTGTGTTATAGCAAATACGTGCGGGGAATGCATGGCTGTTTAAAACAAAAGAAGTTCAACATGGCCCCCGAGATAGCGAGAGACCATTTTAGAGGTTCAATACTAATAATTAAGCGGATAAAAAAGAAGTCGATTATGTTTGCCCTCTGCACCTGACGCCCCCCTTAATGATGACAGTTTCAAACAACCTTTTAATTTTTTTATCGAAAACTATTCCTGCAAGAATAGTTTTGTATAATTTATTACATGTTATTTATTATTAAATTAAGCTATGGCAATTGGTAATTCGCATTCGAAAGTTTACACGACGTCACCCGCGTTACTGGTTGGTAGGTAAAACTTGTGTCGAAGAGTATCAATCAAGATTTTCTGACTTGTTCTTGATGTCACATCATTAGCGTTAGGATGATCGTCTATGACGGGGTATATAATTTTTTATGCTTCAGATTTTTTATGCTTCGGTATGCGCGCCAGTAGAGATGCTTTAACATCTCCAGTGGAATTCTCGGAACGACTCCAAACTTCTACAAATCCGCTATTGGCTTGAACAGAACACACAATTCTTTTACGATTTATTCCTTAAGATCGTGGAAATTCACGTATTTTTATAAAGGAACACTACATGCTACGGCCCGGACAATCTGACAGAAAGTGCGTATTTCATATATGTACCACTGATTTGATAGTATACCATCACCATATGAGTGCTATCGTTGTACATATCATGAAAAAAATCGCAGAGATTTTAGATGCGAAAAACTCATTGTTGAATGCTCTCTCATGAGTGCTTGCTTAAAAATTAAAATAATTCGAGCAGTTTGCGAAAGTGGAGAGAAAAATTTTCATACAGTAGGATTCCGTTTTTGGCAACAATTTTATTTTTTTTCAGTTGCCAAAACCGGAACCGTGCCAAAAATGGAACCTTTTTTAAACTTTAGATTTTCAATTTACGATTTCAAAAATGTTTCAAAGACTTTTAATCATATGTTAAATGGAATGAGATGAAAGAAAAAATAAGCAAATTCAATTTTATTCGTGTTTTTATCAAATTCAGACGTCGTGTGGTGGGGTAAAATGCTACTTTCGACGGTCAAAACCTCTAGCACCTTGGGTATATATCCTGGAGGATTACAATCTTTAGAAAAGTATCTTAGATGGAAATGATAATTATTTTGACAACTTTGGTTTTGATCTAGATAAGTAGAAACTGATCTAGATCAGTTCTATCTTTTGACAGAGGTGTTCTATCAAAAAACTTTCTTCGGCAAAGTTGTTTGTTTGATATTTTTAACACATGTACTGAAGACATTTATACTTTATAACTTATGTAGATGGCGCTACATGGCATTTAAAAAAATACTTGAGAAAATAAATTTTAACATTTTTTTTATGAAAAATATATATAGAAATAAATGTTTTATTCATAAATCTTCGCAAAAAATGCAATAATAAAAAAAAAGCTTCAAAGTGTGATAAATATTATCATGACATTCATTCCTGGGATTGTTATCTTTTCTTTCGTGAATATTAATGAACAATTTTGTTAAAAAACATAGCTCTTTTAAAAAATACATAAATTTTGTTCTCCATAACTAACCACGTCACTGTTGTGCTATCTTATGACAAACGCCATTTTGGGGTAAACTGAGTTAGATATGCCACATTACTTGGTTGAAAAATCTCTACAAAGTGGCGTTTTCAGAATTTTGAAATTCTACTTGGTTAGTTAGATATAGCGAGAAACATGATGAGAAATTGTGAATTTTTTGCATCAAATCACTGTATCTAGGGATTTGTTCAAGTTATATTGAAGTTTTAGATGTTTTTATGTGTGAAAATGTCTGAGGAACACAATGGCATAAACATTTTCAAAAGAAAATTACACGAGTTGTGAGAAAAACACAGTTTTAGTTTTAAACTGGAAATAAAGCATATTTGGCAACACTGTAATCAAAAATAACAATTTTTTCTAGATTCCCTGACCCATTTCCTTCAAAATGCAATTCACCGATTGTTTATAGATCATATGAACGCAAAGATATGAATAAAAGTTAAAAATTGATGATTTTTTTCTATGGAAAATTTTCCATGCACGATTATGACACGTCCTACAAATTTTGTCATCAATACACGCCTATGACACGTGTGAGTGCGACTTTTGTTTACATTCATAGTAAAAACTCGCAACATAGTCAACCGATCTTCGTATTATTTGAGAGATTAATGCAGAATAGATAGAAGCATCAATTGTCTTCTTTGGATTGTTTATACCATTTATAAGTTTCAAAATATTCAATCTCAAACTTTAAAAATCGTTTTTCTCGAAATGTGCTAAATGGCGCTTGTCATAAGATAGCACAACAGCGACGACCAATCGTCGATCATCCAATTGGAATTGATAGATTGAAAATCAAATTGCAATGTTTGAAGATAGTTAGGTTTAAAGAAACCTGTATAAATCACTTGCAACTATCAAAACAAAAGCGATTGAAACATCAGTGCTACTGTGAAAATGTGCTCCAAAAAAAAATTCCAAAAATCTCTAGAACAATGCATTTGCGAAAAATTAACACATCAAAAGATAATATAAGCAACCCTATTTTTCAAGAGCCACTCTACCTTAAATCTTTTTATAAAAAATCATAACAGATTAACCATTATAGATAGCCTTGTTTATTTAGCAAACTTGCTTCAATTCATTTGTGTTAATATATTGTAGGGCATTTCGCAGATAAAATTCACACATCTAAACAGTCGATACTTTGAACACCTCAACCACAAGGACCACCCTAATTCCATTCATTTGAAAAAAATCGCAAAAAAAACTAACAAATTTTCCAAAGCTAAACCAAACTATTTGGGGGCCATCAGTTTTGTATTCCCAAATACGTCTTTGGGACGCACCATGGTCAGCTTTCGATATGTACTGAAAATTTAGTGCCAAGTTTTGTATTGACGTCGTAATAATCCAAAGAGAAAGATGCTCGCAATGTTACTAAGGTTCTATTGAAAAATTTCTCTAGAACTAGTCTTATTATGCAGTGTTGCGCATTCCTCTTTACTTGACTCTTATAGTGCTCTAGGTCTTACTATAAAAATTTATTCCGTCCAAGAGGGTGAATGTTTTGACGTTTCTTTGTAAAATGAGTGAAGCCAACATAAGCTGGCTTGCTGGCTCGGCTAGTTGCCAAAAATGACAGCGAACGCGCTTTAAGCAACGTTTACATCGCTACGAGCCAATGTTGTTAACTCGACCTTAAAATTATCGAATGCAAACAAACTTCATTTGGTTGTGCTTAACTGGTACTCAGGTGATAAAAGCGTTCGAATTTTGTGGAGAAGAAGCGATGCAAGAGAAAGCGTGATTTTTCATATATTGTTAATAATTACTTGTTTTGAATCCAACTTTTAAACAGTGTTGTGCAGTTGATGTGAACAGACCTTGAACATTTGAAACGTAGTTAGCGCTACTGGCATTTGGTGGCAGCTTCAGGCAATAAACAGTTTTCACGGGGCTGATTCCGTCAGACACTAGTTACACTGTTACCAGTTATATTATACATAAATAATACATTTATGTGATCATTAAACACAACACGCATAGTGTACAATATAGTTAACCCTTAAATGCATAACACTGTTTCAAAACAACATTGCGAAAAACATCTCAAAATTATCACAGTAATGAATTGAAACTATGAGACAATTTTAACAAAATTTAAAAAAAATGATTTGCCCCTTTGAGGGTTAATATGACTTCCATGTTTGGAAATAAAGTCAAATGTGATGTCAATTGATATAAAAAATATTTATTGTACAGTTTTAAAAGACTTATTATGTACAACAAGAATGTTGCCAAAAACGTAACCCATTTGTTGCCAAAAT
This sequence comes from Topomyia yanbarensis, assembly GCF_030247195.1. Classification (NCBI taxonomy): domain Eukaryota; kingdom Metazoa; phylum Arthropoda; class Insecta; order Diptera; family Culicidae; genus Topomyia; species Topomyia yanbarensis. Next base: position 115,289,276 of record NC_080672.1, on the reverse strand, counting down.
CAGAGTGTGCCGAAATGGGAGCATGCCACAAACGCAACGTGCCAAAAATGGAATCTTACTGTATATGATTAAACAATACAATATTTGAGCACTAGAAAATATGACGAATTCTATTTGTCATTCATTCGTATCACGAAGTAAAGTTAATTACTGCAAAAAAAGACTGGGTGTTGTGTATAGACGTAACCAGCGTCAAGGGTGTGATCTGTTCAAAACCCAAGCCCGATCCAAACCCGAATATTCTAAATTTGAAAAACCGAACCCGACCTAAACCCAAAAGTTTAAAATTTCAAAAACCCGAACCCGAGAATTTCAAATTTGAAAACCCAAGAGGTTTAAATTCATAGAAACCTAACCTGAACCGAAACCCGCCGGGTTCGGGTCGGGTCCGGGTTTCGGGTTCAAAAACTCTTCTCTAATTCTCCAGTCTCCTTCAATGACCGCCGCACGCGTTTCTTCTTCGATTGCACGTAGCCACCGAGTGCAAAACAACAACATTAGCTGATACCTCTTCCGGCATTAGCGCTACATGACCGGTTCACTGTAGCTAACTATATTTAATCAGCCTTCAGATGTCAGCATGTTTGTATATTTGGTAGAACTGGTGGTTGTTGCATCTGCGCCATTTTCCATTTTCTACTATGCCGCCGATTATTGCACTCTTAAACACACCGAGGGCATACCTCCTTTAAAGCATATGCCTCTTGGCAGTATAGAACAACAGGGAGTTTCCGCATGTGTGCATAGAGGTTTTTGTTCGCATCTGTAGCCTACCGGATTTTTGCTGACTACGCAAACCATAGAAAGTTCTATTTGCAGCCGTAACATGCCCTTTTTACCTCGCAGTTAGCATGTAACTAGTGTTCCATGAATTCATCGACAACTTCCTAGTATACCTTATCGGTCTTCACCTCGGAACCAACATCGTTGTCAGCTGCCATGTACTTTTGTCTTGTCCGCACAAATGCCTTTTCCGCTGCTCTGCGATCAACGCCAATCATCTTGATGTCGTCTGCGAAACCAAGAAGAACATGAGCAAGCATTCGGCTTCTGGTCTGATTTTTCTCCTCCGTTGCTCTTTCATAGCATTAATAAATGTATTTCTGCTCAACTAATGTTACTTGTCACATAATGAAGCAAAATACATTTACAATTATTTAGACGATTTGCTTAACAAAATCATAATATACTGGAATTTTTGAATCAAATTGCGTTATAAGCCCTGATTATTTGTATATAGTTAAATTTATATAAAATATATAAGAGATATAGGTTTGATAACAATTTGTTGGTATGTATCTGATGATGAAACCATTCAGATTTGTCGAAATCATGTTAAATGTTATGTTCATAAGATAATTTTATTTTACGTAGATTATCACTTCGTGGAGGCAAATGGGACAGTAATTCTTTTAGATTTCTCTCTTTCGCCAAAAATATTTTCACTTTCCATGTATGGCTAACATTCCAGGTTTTGTCAGAAATTGGATGGCCATTTAATTAGTTGTATCATCCTCGCTGACATTATTCATGTCCTGTTTTACGATTGGTCGGTGCTAAGTCAGACTGGACTAAGTGACAAAGTATTGATTTCGAGAAAAACGAGTTTAGAGTTTGAACCGCAGCATTCTTTACGTTATAATTAGAAAATATTTTTGGCTATAATTCTCGTTTATTGTTAGATTTCAAATCTGGCATGAAGGCGAATGTAGCCGAAGAAATCCTTTATCCAGTGCTATCATTATCTCATTCTCTCTCATGTTTTGCGATTTAGTCCGGTCTGACTTAACACCGACCAATTCGATGTTAAGACTAACTAAGCCTGCAGCAGCCATGACGAGCCTCATAATATAGTGCAAAATCATTAAATTTCATATTAATAATCTACACTCAACTCTAATTCATTTAAAAATTCACGATTTCGTTATATGACCTGTTTACGAAAATCGTGACCAAGCTTCCGAAATCTTGAATAATAAACCACGTATTCATGAAACCATTTATGTTTTCCGAAAACTAGTTCACGCAAAAAAAATGCATGGCGTTAGACAGAAATGTTTGGTAGAGTTACTATGGTTGAGTCCTGTATACTTTAAGTTTTTTTTGATTATGTTTAGTCCATAGTTTGATGGTACACTGATTTATAATAACTATATCGACTAATGTCGAAAATCGAACGATGTTCATGATTTCAGGAGGTTAGTCACAATTTGCGTAATTTCTATGTGCGTTGCCATGATATTCGCTCAGGTCAAAAGCTTACTATCGGATTGTTCTGGTCAAGTAATATAACTCATGCTAATTATTTAAGGGCCTTAGTCACGATTTGCATAATTTCCCTACGTTTTATCGTCGCCTTTTCGTTCAGGACATCAAACTGAACCTTATTAAATGAATAACGGCGTGCGAGGCCCAAATAGTTTTGTTATATGTACTGCTCGTACCTATGACTGGTCGCTAGCAGCTTGACACAACTATGTTATATTTCATGAAGTAGTTGAACAGGATTGAATCCATGGATAATGTTCCAAATTTTGTGAAATAGCTCACGTAAAAATTTCAAGACCATGTAAATTCTCCAAATTTTACGAGAACATAAGCTAGATAATGAATAATATATTAAGGCATAATCGTGACAAATAGCTGGTTTCGGGAAGGTTTGGAATTACTTTTAAAATTTTCTTAACTTTCTTTAAATTTAATCTAAACTTCCTTAAAATTTTCATACCGTTTCGAGACGTAAAATATCATTTGAGCTCTTAAAACAAGTCGTTGACGAATTCCGGTGAGGGTGGCTGTAAAGGGATGTAAATCAAGTTGGTGGAAATCTTCAAATCGGCTCAGGTCTCGACAAGTTTCAATATTAGTGACAGTTGAGAGTAAACCACTTACATAGAAAAGGTCGGTCAACGAGATAGTGAGGAAGAAAAACAACAAAAAAATCATACAAAGTCGAAGACAATCGGAATAACGTTGCTCATAGAAATTTCACCATCGGTTATCTCTTCATCGAAGTGACTGAGAGCTAAATAGCTTGCTTGATTTCTAGATTTAATATCTAGAAGGTTGAAAGCTAAACTGAATGTTAATAGAGATTTTCATTGCTTTGAGATCTGAAACATTCCCCACATCAAACTTTTTTTTTAATTCGAAGATTATTTCTCGTGAGGTCCAATTATTTAGAAAAATATTAGTTCGTCTAGTTGATAACCGATTCGATAAAAAAAACGCTTTTTTTAAAACGGTATTTTAAACCTTAAATCCCCCCTTCCCCTTTTAATATAATGAACGAATTTCGTTCAAATTGTTTTTATAAGTAACCCAATGTCGGCCGAAAGAGCAATCTCTTGTTGCTTACTGGAAAGGTAACACGCTTTTCAAAATACAGGTGCAAATTGCCTGCCAAACCAGATTATTATTTTACAGCTTTGACAGTTACATATACCCGGAAATATCAGCCACCTTCTCCTTCCGCTTGCCATCATTTGATTTAGCCATTTATAGCAATTCCGCCAATTCAGTGTGCGAGCAGTTCGGATTCTTGCGATGCATGAGCAAAATCTTTAGACGTTACCCATCTTGCTTAGACGCCCTTTTAATAACTGAACAGCAAATCCAAATTAAAATATAGGCATCACTCTGAAGGCACGATTAAAATAAATACATTAAATTTGAGTAGAGAAAATTTTGATCGTAAACAACCTTCGAGAATATTTTTGGTGATCGCATAATTCATTGTATAAATTGCTGTAACTTATTGTTGAAGAGATCACCTGATATGATCATGTATGACACATTCAAGCTTACCACAGATCGTATGACGGCAGTATCATAAAATGAGTGGATACACACAAAAAAAAATTTTCTCTGTGGTTTGTTCGATCCGCAAACCAGCATCGACTGAGTGATTAATAATTCGATCAATTAGCCAAAGATGCATGAAACTTGTAGTGCGGTTGATTGCTTTACAATGTGCTTGACAGAGCGACAATAGCCACCAAACCACACTCTCTGCTGCTTTCAATCAATGATTAATAATTTGATAAATGGTGCTGTTCACGAACTTCTCAAACTGCGAAAAAACAACGAAAACAACAATTTAAATACAAATTAAAACATCTTCACATAACTATTCTGCAAAATTATGTAATTCGTAAAATAATAAATTGCAAACAATAAAATCAATTGCTGGTCAGCTAAGTCATCGCTACACTATTCGGCGAACCACAATCTCAACTTCACACTTCAGGTTCGCAATGGTTACAGCATAAAATTTTAATATTTGTACGCAATGCCCACTCTCCACTGTACATATTTGCTGCACCGCAGATAACAATTTTGCAATATGCTGCGGGTGGCAGTGGCAAACCATAGAATTGAACAATTACCGCTATCATCACCCAACATCACACTACACCGCATGGCATAGAGTCGAACAGGGTGAAGCAGCCAGCTTCTTTTCATTCACGCAGCCAACGTTTGGCCAAATCACTCGCATGTGACTGTGTAACTGGACTAGGATAGTCCATTATTAATGTTAGATTTACGAACGGCACCAAGAACTTATCTTTTCCGACAAGATCTCTGCAAATCGAAAAATGCCGTCTTGGCTGCATTGCCCCATTCGACTGTAACTCCTAGGTTAATGCGAGAATGGCTCCCCACTTTCCGCTAATTTGGAACAACGGTGTAACAGGCTCAACTCTCGACATCCAACTAGTTCGTAATGTAATAAATAAATACGTTTCAACTGAACGGCTGCCGCGAATGCAAATATATTTATATGTTTGTATGCTAAATAGAATCCGGCTCTTTGACTCATGCTCTGTACGTAACCGTTTTAAAATGCATTTCCCGAATGCGGGCAGCAGTGGGGGAGAGGCAGCGTTCAGGGTGCAATAAACTTTGGCCAGATATCTGTCCGAATATTTCGTTTTTGGAGCCGCAGCAGCTGGTATTTCATCAAATATTTACGCGATCTGAGCCGTAAAGCGGGTCATTCATTGGGGAATGTTAGAATGTGTAACGGTCTGGGAAATGGAAATAGATTCCGAGAATAAGTACGACGTATGCCGAACTCGAGCATCGCAGAGCGGAGCGACACATACTGGTATGTCCGAATGGTATAGAGTAACGGGAATCGGTTGCTTATCGGAAAAATGTGGATTCTAGTTGGTCAAGCCTGGTCTGATGGTATACCAGTAAGGTGCACGGGTCTTTTAAACTATATGTCATATGTTCGAATTTTCACCAAGAAATACCTCTAGGACCACTAAGTGTCGGTTGCGATGTCTATTGTTGATATGCATATTGTACTTGATATGGCATACGCATCACATAATCTCCAGAATATGTTTGGCGGAGTCCATGATTATGTAAAGCAAAGCAAGTCAAAACCATATAACAGAGTTAATTAATGTTTTAATAAATAAATAATCCAACTGAAACAACTGTTTTCTATCAAAATTAAAGCCAATAAATAGGTTCCATATTTGGCGGCTGTGAACTGTTTTTCATTTTCCATAGGCAAACTCTGTACTTCCTTCAGATGGTAACGATCTCGATCTTCGCATCGAATTGAACTTTTTTCATCAGAGAAGCCAGCGAGAGCTCTGTACTCTTTCTCCATACTTTTGGAAGGAAAGGTCGAGTATGCTCTTAACCTTTGGCGCCCCCATCGTTTTACTTCAGGGCTTGCACGGCTTAGTAGTTGTGCAGAGCTGTGGAATAGGCGGTTTCCGAAACACTGTTGGCGGTATGATGTAAGTAGCAGTAGTTGGGAGACTGTCGTTGAATTCTATCAAGCCCTTTTTGTTGTGTATCCATTTCTATTCATTCCTTTACAGTGAGCGACACGCCTTTGTCGTGGGGTTTACTTCGATGATATCTTCAAAACATTGGTTCTAACTAGATAAACTAGAAACAGACACTCTAACTAGTGTGATGAACTAGGGAAGAGTATTTCTACCCCAGCATATGCAATTTATCATGTTCAACAAGGTGAAAAAATCGGTATATTGTGAACTCTTGGGACCTCATTAGATGCTCGTTATAAAAACACGCTTCGTTTGAAACATGGAACACGGAAAGAAGGTATAGAATCTTCGTTTCGCATATGTAAGAGAAAATCGAATATTATACCACTAAATTAGGCTATAATAGTTATTAGGCTTATCTAACAGCTTAACAAAACAAAAGTTCCTACTGCACATTTGAACCAAATCGATTTAGTTTATATGCGATTTATTCCAGTTTATATGTAATAAATCATTTTGAACGTAAAATGACACGTAGACATTAGAACATCCCAATAAAAATGCAAAATGAATTTATTATCCATAAAGTTTTCGAATATTTTAAAGTCAATCTAAAACCATGGTGATCAGAATTATGTCACTGCTCGTATTGATGTGTTTCGATTTTGCTGGTTTTCTATAAACTAAATAGTGAGCAAGTAATTAATTTGACTGTACTTTTTTGGGTTATTGGGTTGCCAATACCTTATTTAAGACTTTTTTGGTGGTATCCAACGAGGAGAACAGATAAAAATGATGAGTTAAACAAAAGCAGTTATGTGAAAAATTCTCCCCAAAGGCGGATTCGAACCTGCAACCCTTGGGACCCCGGCCCAATGCACAATGGTATATCATTAGGTTTTGTGAATTGAGCCGAAGTCCCAAGAGTTGCTGGTTCGAATCTTGTCTCTGGGGGAAATTTTTTTCACATAATTGCTTGCGTTTAACTCACCATTTCTATCTGTTTTCCCCGTTGGATACCACCACAAAAGACTTAGAGAATGAGTTTGCTGGTTTTTATTATAGGTTTTAATGTGCTTAAGATTTTCACAAGGAAGTAGCCGAGCATTTTAAATTGTAGTATATTTTTGAAATATTCGCTTTTTTCTTGATTTTGGAAATAAAATATCTCATGAATAAAGTGACTAAAAAAGAAATCTTGGTCAAATATCCTTTGAGTCCGTAAAAATTTATGGAGCATGCCTTTTTGATTGGTGATGAACAAATTAAAAACATTTATTTTTTTACTTGAAAATATTGCAATTTTGAAAACCTTTTGCTTTTTACAACAACCTAATTGAGAATAGTTTTGTATCGGTAATAAGGCTGTAGTACCGGTATCAAAAATGCTGGGAATACCAACCCATTTTTCATTTTTGGTATCGTAATGCACGTACTGAATAAATAATAGTATCGGTATTTTCGGTACAATGCATCACTTTTGATGGGGAATATAACTAACGTAACCTTTCAGCACATGCAGCGGCCTGTTTCAGTACATCGACCAACAAGCTGGCATTAGAAGATTAACAAATATAGCTCCCATTGTACGTAACGAGATGTTTTAATATGTATATTGTTTTTATATTTATTAATGAATATTCATTCGAAAATTTTGACAACGATCTTTCCTTAAAATAGTATCTTTAGAACTTCTTGGTTAATCTTCTGAGCGTTATCCGTACGCCCGTAATCTAGTTCCTTAATTTTTAGGAAGTATGTCACCTAGTGTACGAGTTTGTTCAGTCGCAATTGTAATTTAGGAACGATACTAACTGTTTGTGAAGTGGATAAGCAACAACGAAGTATAAATTAATTGCTCGTTTTATTGATAGCTATAACGGCACAATTACACACAACTTTTTTCGTATGTTTTTTTTTAGCGGAATGTCCTTAGCACACTTATGTCTTCTTTTTAATTCCACTATGGCTATTATAATGATTTGCACTTGCACTTCTCTATTAGAAAACATATACTAGTACGACGTCTTCTTCAATATTCGTATCAGTCTGCGTGGAATTTCTAGTATTCTTCTCGGTCCAATATAAGCTTTTTCGCAATGTGAACATGATATTTTGTATACCCCCGATTTGCTCAATGTTTCTATCGGAATTTTTGTGGATCGCGGTATTGATTTTAGTTGGTAGTTTCTACTCCTGAAAACAAGATGCACTCCATTTTTTTGTATTTTGTTGTAACTGGATCCACTTGGCTCTTAAGTTGCAATCATTCGGTCAAATGGCCTTTTCGGCATAAAAGCTTTCGGTCAAACAATCCTTTCTCTAGGCTGATTGGATTGGCGGTATTGCAAAAATCTTATAGCAAAATTACATGTACATATTAGCTTGAATAAACCTAGTGCATCAATAATCAACAATTAATACTAGTTTATTCCTAAATCTGCATTTAAAGTGTCAACTAGGAAATATAGTTTTCATATTGGCCTCTAACAGTGAGTTGCTTTAAGATGTTGGTGGCAATACGCCTCAATAGCGGTGCATCGAGGAAGCCGGGAGGGCTTTTTTATGTTTTTCGTAATCTCCCCTGCCCAAACCAAAGTTCAGCTATCAGTTAGTGTTTTTACAATATATGAGGTGTTCGGAATACTTATCTTCCTTTTTCTATGTGCAGTATTTTTTAGCCTTTCTCACATTTAATTTCAATTCTTATTCGCTGTTCTGCGCATGATTGTCACAATATCTAATGTCTTTCTCTAATATATTCTAGTATACTAGTCGTTAGCCCGTCTAATCCTTACTGAATTAATGTCTAATCATCAATGTCCTGTACTTAATGGAATCAATGTCCTGGCAATTAAGTACACGTGGTGGCACTTACAAATTTATAAACGCGGTCTACTGTGCCAACATACATCTCGTCCGGGAGCTCCCACTCTAAAGTAAAAAATCCTCGCATGATTATTGAAACCAACGTAATTGGAAATGAGAGCTCCTCTATGCTTACTTTCTCTTTCGATTACTACGGCCTTACTACAAAATTTACCAATAATTTCACAGTACACATCGAAAGCTACTGCTTTTGGATAGCAAATTCTGTAAAGAGTTCAAGGGGTATCGCAAAATCGACCGAGTAATTAACGAAAGAGAAAGTAAACAAAGAGAGGCTTTCAGTTCCGTTGTTTCAACCCTTTCATGTACAACTTTTTTCTAGTACATGTAAAATTTTAAAACTATTTTTCCTTGAAAACGGTTGGGTCAAGAAACACGAAAAGCCATTTTTCATAAAGATAGGCGCTTCCCTCGCAGTGCTAGAAGCTGCTCGATTTTTACCTTCCGATGCTCAATACAATTCTCCTAGAATTTTTACAATAGTCCACTTGTGTGGAAAACGTAGCCAAAGGTACTCTAAATTGATAAGTTTTGTCAGTTTTCAATAATATTGCAACATAACGAAGATATATGAAAAATTCATTTTTCGTCGTCAACGTAAACTGTCCCTGGCAGCACTGCTCCTATGGAATGCAATCAGACTAACTGCAATAACTTCAGGTCTAGAGTTGATCCTTGTAACTGTTACTACTCAAATGAATGAAAATGGTCACAATTATTAGCCTTACTTGTTTTTGTGAGCAAATCTTGCCTCAATCAAAAGTTATAGCTGTTTAAAAACGTTGTTGTCCACAAACAACATGGGTATGAATGGGTTAAATAATCACGCGAAATTTCTGACCCCCCTCCGATTTAACAAGCCTCAGGGTGCCATTGTTATAGACCACAGTTGGATGCAGGAGCTCACTTTATTTCTTCATGCGAATCGCACACTCAAAATTAGACATCAGAAGGACGACTCGCGCGAACAATTAAAAGTCCATGCGAATATATAAACGGCTACACGGTTATCTAAACGAACGCAAGCCCGCGAAGTTATAAACATGCTAGCATACGAGACATAAAAACGCCCCTGAATACGTTAACATAGAAACGCTCGTGTCATTCGCGATAATTTAAATCAGGTCATATATCCGATCATCTGTGCACACTTACACCAGCGTTCTTGCATACATGGAAACACCTCGGTGGTTAAGTCACTATGTTAGCATTTACGAAATAATAAACGCCTTTTCGAGTGCATTTATACCAACATCCACGTTCCCAAGCGAACATGCATCGGTCACGTTCGAAAGCCACCTTTGGTCCTACCGGCCTATATTCATGCCTTCAATATTAATCTTAAAAATGATTAAAGGGTTGTGTACATTTTTTTAAATGTAGCTTTTTTCAACAGCGTGCAATATAATTCGCAAATGAATTTTGATGTAACACAACTATCGACTCACCTTCAAGCTTCCTTATTTTTAATCTATCACAACTATCTACTTACTTACTCACTTGCTCTCCTGCTACCATATTTTTCATTTTGCTATACTACATCCTCATTAAAACATAATTTATTGAAGGTCAAGAAGCAGTAACAAAATTCCAAAACGCAGTGCAATACCATGCTCTTTGCTATACTTTTAAACTAATCTATTATTTCAATTAATCTATTATCTTATTAGCTGATTGGCTTTATTTAGTTCAGTGGTTTTCAACCTTTTTCGTTCCATGTACCCCTTTTCGAATATTGATCACCCTTTGTGAAAATTGTTTATCATGTCAGAAAAAAATTATTTTCAGTTGGATGCAAGCCAAAATTTTACAATCAGAGACTGTTTCTGACCCCTTTCAGTAAGCTGAAACAAATATAAAGACAAATATCAGACGGAAATGTTTGGATAACAAATAAAACGTTGTCCCGCATAATTCACCCCCTAAATTAGTGTAATTTACCCCTGGGGATGAATTCACCCCTGGTTGAAAACCACTGATTTAGTTGATCCATCTAGCAAACACAGGCTGGTTTATCCATAAAATATATTCAAAACGAGTAGCGCAATGTAAGAACTGTGATGAGGAAGCCGACGCTCGCCGAAGGAAACATTCAGTTCTTCCACAAAATATGGGATTTCATTCTCCAATTAAAGTTTTCAATAATGTACTAATGAACGTAGGTAAACAATCTTTAGCTTAAGTAATTCTTAATTGATTATTGGCCAAACTAATGAAACTATTTAAAATATTACAGTGTTGTTAAGCCGCTTTTAGTTTGAAACTGAAACAAGTAGTGCATCTTTTGCAGTGTTTTATTTTATATACGTGTTTCTATGTCGAACTAGAACTCAAACAATTACATCCCCAGCATAGCGGTTTATTCTATAATTTAAAACAGTTTTGTCTGCTAATTAGTAATGTCTCAGTAATTCACGACTGCAGGATTTTCGCAGTAAAAATCTTTCGTGAAGCGGGATTTTGGGAGATCGTCTTTAGAATTGCCATTTTGGATTATTCATAGAATTTTTTATGAGACCAAAACTATTTTTTAATATAGGCAAGAAACGAAAACGTGTCGGGTTATCCAGAAAATTACGTGAGCTCTGGGTTGAGTGGTCGCCTAAAGCAGTGATTCTCAACCTGGGTTCCGCAAAGAAAAATGTATTTTCCGAGTGCATATTGAAATTTCAAGTCTTGTTTCCTAACAAACTGAAAATAACATATTGATAACATACAAAATCGATGTTTATCCGTGAAGGTCTGCAGCAACCCAGGATGATTTCTAAGGAGTCCATGGTACGAAAAAGGTTGAGAACCGCTAGCCAAAAGATTAGTTATCTCAATAGTGTACTGTACTAGCTTTGAAGTGTCTGCATAAATACATCTAGCTGAGTCAACTAGTATGATGAACACAACTCTCTTTAAATCCTATTTATAATTAGGAATACGAGAATAACAAAAAATCAAAGTCTACGTAGACTTTAGCAAATACCCCCCTTCCCCCTTGTAGGCAAACGTAGAATTTTGCTAGAGACCTCCCCCCATGAATCTACGTGGTTTATGAACGGCCCCTTACTGTGAATCGCTACAGATTATCTCGCATCTTTTTGAAAACAAATTAAAAGTAAAACTGCTCTAACATAACTCAATCTCCTCGCACAGCGAAATCTCCAACTAAACCCCGCCGTTCTGTAGGCGTAAATCCAGTTGAGTCCGCCCGTGCTTATGAAATAACTACAGAAGCATATTGTGTCTTAGTGATCACACACGAGCATGTAATTTTTTTTTTTCAAACGCAAACTCAAGCAGCACACTCACGTTGCACCCTGCAGTATTAAACTTGATCTAAAACTACCCCACTAATGTTTTAGTGGGTGACATTTCCCGTATCCTCTGCAATTGTAGTGTGTAATTCTGACAGCGAGCCCTTCCGAGAATCAAACTCTACTGCTTCAGTTGTTCCACTCCCAGAAAATAGAAAAAGACAGTATAGATTGTAACGATCGAGATGACCTGCAGTGATCGTGATAAGTGTGCTCTGCAATGTATCTGTATGGCCTATTCGAGAAGAGCCCGATTATGTTTATCGTTCTTGAGATATCCATTGCACCGAATGCCGACTTTGAAAATCTGTAAATTTTCCTAATTTTGAACATGTTGTGTTATTTGAAGTGATTTTCAATCTATTCCCCGAATGATTATATTTTTCGATTGTGCGTAAAAAGAGCTTTCAGTAACCGTAAAGATATTACTTGGTGGTGACATACACGGAGCAACTTGACGCTACTAATTACAGTGTGCTTCTTGGAAAACACACATATTCATTTGTTGTAGAAAATGCCTTTGCAGTAAACAATATTCGAAATACAAACTACAATCGGTATCCCATTCGGACCGTATAATATTCTCTATTCAACTTGTAGCGAAACTCGGACAGAATATCAATTTTCATTTAACATCAGAAATAGGAAAAGCCAATTTAACAATATTAAAATCAGCATACGCTTTCTAAATGCAAAGTTTTCTCACGCTTCCCAGCTCCGACGAACAATACACGTTTCGCAATCGTATTTAGGTATATTTGCACACCCGTGGTGTGCCAAACCGACGAGTTAGTTACATCTCGACGACGCGCTATGCCGGTAAGAGCTTCCTGGTCGCAGCGATTTACCGCGTACGATAATGATGATGCACCCTTCCTAACCTTTGTGTTGAACCTCAAACACCAAGGTATAAATGCACAACCTATATGGCTTGTTGGTTTCCCCCCATCAACAGATACGACCCCAAAACGAGTGGTATGGTCGTAGCCCGATTTGGCACTACTTTATTTGCAACCGGTGCACATGTATAATCATAATAAGGTATGGTTTCACTTTACGGCATTTTCGTTTACAGGAAGCTATCGAATCGGATAAATGGTAGCCTCTAAATAGCTGGCTGGAATTACATTGGTCGGAGCAATATTGATTCTATTGAATCATCAAAGTTCAGGATGTCCGGTAAATGGTGAGCACATTAGGTCGGAAATTTTAGCAGTTGATGCTTTCGTGTAGAGTACGTATTTTGTTAACCGAAAGCAATCCAATTCTCTGTAATCAAAACTCTAGAAAAGGTTCCGGTGGGAGCCAGATTCTTCACTTTGATATCGGTTTTAAATTGTGGTTTTTGTGACTCATTGAATGTACTTGACGCTTTGCAAATAAACGAAAGGAGTTACTAAATGAGTATGATGCTCTGTCTGGCTACAATTCGGGAAGTGATGTTCCGTAGCTAATTGAACACCGATCGATTGGTTGCGGTGATTTATTTGTGCAAAGGTACAAGGGTTGAAAAATTTCTTAATGGGTATTGGTACGAAAATAAACGAAAATGAATGTGAATTAAAGTCACTGGTGGGTTCGTAGGCTGCATCGTTCGTATATCCGGAAAGATGTAGTATGGCTTCTAAACAATTGAAAACGGTCAAGGGGTGAAACATCAAACGGGTTCAAAAGTATTGTAACTGCAGTAGTCTGATCGCTAGGAAATGCTACAGCATTGTATATTTCTTGCCGTTTCTAATTCTAGTTATTATATTCAAACATATCCAGAAAGCTTTGTAAACTGATTATCATTCATAATAAATAAGGCTTTCAAAAAATTGCTTCTTTCAATTGTATCTACTGTCTCAATACCTAATAAATCTTACTATACTGTACGATATGAAATTTTTAAACATAAACTAGTCAAACAGCTATTATGTAAAAATAATCAACAGAAAATATGTTGAAATCATTTTGACTAACCGGAAACCGTTTCTTTTTACTTTCAGGTAACAGATTCATCGTCAGATCAGCATTTTCGTGTCGTCGGACTAACCGATAAGTATTACACCATAAGAGTTTAACTAAACAGACAGCGATACCTGCTTAGGTTAAAGCCCACCTTAAGGAGGAGGTGATGAGCCAACATTTTTCCTGTGAAATTCAGGATGATAATCGAAGACCAGGCATTGCATTGGGATAATTTACCACTTCGACAACAAAAACTTCCATTTTCACATTAGAAGTTATTAGCATTCACGCAATTTTACCGGATAAATTAAACGAATTTTTCCGGATAAAAAAATCCGCCGGTGATTGAGCGATTGAGTTTATCACGGTATCCCTTTTGTGCTCGCTGCCTTGCTGGCGCTCATCAAAAACGTGACAAAACAAGTTGATTCTATTTCGGTGTCTGTTTTCTTGGCAATGAAGTGTATATTTGGACACTTTGGTTTTTTTCTACGAAAATGAAAAAAAATTCGTTTTCCGGTGAGAAAGGAGTAATCAGTTAAATTTTATCGGAAAAAATACTCACACGATAGTTGTGGAGACAGAGATTTTTCCAACTCATCTAATTCTGGAAAAGTTTGACATCGGTTAAGCTGTTTCTCGCGTGTGTCAGTGAGAATTACAATGCACGACGTAGCGAAGAATTATCACAACATGATTTTTTTCAAATTTGTGGGTTTGATATACAAGAAACGTAGATCTCGAAAGGAAAGGGAATGAATGTTAGTTTGATACTTGCTTTTGCTAGAGGCCGTATATACTACTGCGCACTCACGGGAGGAGGATATTTGTTAGTAAGTATAGAAGTTGGTGACTCCACTGTTTGGACTAGATATCGATCCATCAACTCATGGACCGGGGACCAATGGCTTTACTTCCCTTCAGAAAGAAGACGTGACCACAGATTTTTTTCATTTCAGAAAAATTTCAACGACCTCGGCTGGGATTGAACCCAGACCAAATGGAATGAGTGGCGGTCACGCTTACCACTCAACCACCGACGCCGTCGGGAAATCGAAGTTTTGGGGCTTTTAGTCACAAAAATCCCCTATTCCTATCACATTCATGCCCAACTTTTTTTTTCGCGCATACAGGGTTTCAACGTTATTCTTTAGGACTGTTGTGGTCAAGAAACGCGAAAAAACTGTTTTGATCAAGCATTGCTAGAATCTGAAATAGTCCAAATGCATCTTCTTCTAGAATTTTTGAAATAGTCCAAATGCATGGGAAAGATAGTCGAAGACAGTCTAAATGAATAGGTTGTTTCAGTTTTCAATAATATTGCAAGAGATCGAAGATATAATAAATTTTAATTTTCATCGCTACTTGAAAATGGTACTGGCAGCACTACTCCAGCGGAATCCTATCAGACCAACAGCAGTAACTTCTTACTCTAAGCGCTCAAATGAAAGCAGATAGTCCCAGTCTAGACTTGCTCATTTTGGTGAGCAAATCTTACCTAAAACAAGAGTTATAGCTGTTCAAAAGCGTTGATGTTTATAAACAACATGGGCATGAAGGGGGTAATAACCATTCTGCTCTATGCTTCAAATCATACATATTTTGTTGTTTTTCTAATCTCAGGAATTGAACGGAATCATTGTGACGTTTGTCAGAATACGAGAAGCTGGGGTTCTAGAGCATTTCGTCATTCATACAAAATTTTATAATTTTCTCTTGCATATACCTCTAATATTCTTCATTCAAATTTTATTAAATGGACCTTGTTTAATTCTCAGGAACAAAAAAGAAGTAGATTTGCTATCGGAAAAATTCAGATATGATGAGTTTGACATTTTACGGTTGAAGTGACACCAGTGCACATATGATCTGCCGTTGCCGTCAACGGAAAAATTCGTCCATCGAACAATTTCTCGAGATATTAAAGACCCCTAAAATCCTACATGAATACTTCTGTATGGTGCAATATGACAACCTGTTGAATGATATATTTCTTCCTAACAAGAACATTTAGGTAAAACCTCCACTAAGAACAAACTGGGTAAAACCATTTTTGTACATAATGAACACAAAGCCTATAACTAATTTAGTTATGGAACTCGCGTTTCGACCTCGTCTCATCAGAATCCGACACTAACTTAGTGCTAGGACTAAGCTAGCGCCGAAATGACACCGCGGCGAACACGATAGCTCTTCATAACATTGTCTGACACAGGAAATCCAATAAGATTTGTAAAGCTTAGACTTGTAGTTACTCGATGAACCAACGAAAATGGATGAAAATTCGAGTTTCAGAAAATGGCTTCATGAAAACAGAAAAATTAAAAACAATAGGGAAGATTTTTTTTTAATTTTCTGTGGTTCATCGACAGGCTACATGTACTGTGCATTCTCAGAAAAAAAAATCAGGTCAATTCGTTGATTACTTTTTAAGCTACCGTTTTCGCCAGTTTGAAAAATGCGGTTTCGAGAATAACGCTATTGAAGGGTGTCCTACATCAAATTACATCACGAAAAAAAAAACGCTGTGGAAAATGCCCTATTGGGTCTTTTCTCTTGAAAATTTGGGTAGAAGTAGTTTAGAGTGTATTGTTACACTGTATTTTGACCGCTGTTAGTTTTTCGAAAATCGTTGCCGATAGATTGGAATCTACGTGTGTTACAGCAAATACGCGCGTGGAATGCAGGGCTGTTTAAAATAAAAGAAGTTCAGCATGGTCACCGAGCTTGCGGGAGACTATTCTAGAGGTTCAATTACAATTACAATTAAGCGAATAAAAAAGAAGTCGATTTTTTTGCTCACTGCACCAGACGCGGCCCCTTAAATATTGTAATTTTAGACCCCTCCCGATTTTTTTTTCTGAATCCGCCCCTGATTAAATTGTTGCGTTTCCTTGAACGAAGTTTCTACCATCGATTCAGTATGTCTAAAACACATACGTCAGGTTTATGTACTTCAGTTATATTGAAATAGTCCCAGATCTAAGTTAGACGAAGTGCGAAACACCAGTCAAGAGCTACAAATGGTAAAACCGTTGGGAAGAATTGCCGAACTACTAAATGTAGGAAAAAGGCGACTATATGAAGTAATCCAGTGCATTATCGGAATGATCTAGTTGGAAGATTAAATGCCTTCGGATTGATTGAATGGCGTCGTATGCCTTATCTATAAAACCAACAACTCGACATCGAGTCATAGTGATCCTCAATACTCTCCTGTGCTCTATTCAGTAGATTGTGAAGTGGGGTCCCTGTCCGACTATACGGCGCACAGTGGCACTTGTTCATACAAAGCTGTGACAAAATTATAAAAATTGGTTTTTGTTGGGGGGTTTTACCTAATTTTTGGGTTGCTGAATCCATTTCTGCTATGAGTTTTAAAATTCCATAATTTTGTTTTTCGACTACTTTTTGATTCGTATTAAACCAAGGGGCAAAAAAAAGTGGTAATATGACAGAGAGTTAGTTAGTATTGGGTAATCTTTGCGTGACAAATTTTTTGAATGTTCCACCATGCCACTTTTAATCTCATTGTTTACGGTCCATTTTACATTGTCGACAACACTCCCGACAGCCGGCTGTCCGGAGTTCAAGTTGTTTTCGATGAAACAATCTCAATAAACGATTAGCCAGAGTTTAAACACCTAGAAGATTTACGTATCCTACAGTCAATAAACTATTCAAACATGCACGAAAATATAGTCTCTGTCGCATCGCTTGCTTGAAGCGAATCCTGACTAACAACCCACCCACTACCCAATCCGTGTTACTTATGGGAGTGTCACTGAGTCGGGGCCTTCCGTTAAGTAAGTACCACATCAACACTTCCTTTCTCATCCCAAGTTACGGTAAAGATGGTCGTGACCCGCAATGGTGGCTGTAAGCACCGCAGGGCACTTTGCGCATACCTGTTTGGTGCACTATCTTGATTCAAAATATCAGAGGTCGCTGGGAAGGGAGAAACGGAAAATCATAATTGTCAAAAGGGAGCATAGAAAGAGTTAGATGGTAAGCAAAAAGTAAAAATTGATGAAAATGGTTCAAAAGTTTTTCGGATTGAAATTATATTAATTAAAACGTTTGAAGGCAGTTGAATTATAGCTGTATTTAGCGAACGATACGTTTAGATTGTAAGTAAAACAGAGTTATAATATTTGGGTGAATCGGCTTACAACTATAACATTTTGTGTCCGATAGGTGAATTATATTTGCTGTACGAAGTCCGTGGTTTCTGAAACGATAAGTACAAAGACTCACCTCATGGTATCCCTGTACGTTGCAGTTCGGTACCTGTAAGTAAAAAATAAGAAAAGAATATAATTTAGAAAAACCCAATTTGACTAAATTTATACAGATTTCGGTGATTGAAGGAAAAGCTGAAAGCAGTTAGGATTAGAAAAAAGAGAAACTATTCATGTAAGCGAATTATTCTGAACTAAATGATTGAATATTTAATGATTAAATAATAATTGCAGTTTTAAGCTGCGCGAATACGGCTGCTATAAAAAAGGTTTGTGATTAATCCGAAAAAACTTAAAAATGAATAAAGCTGTTTTTAACCTAAACGACACCGAGGTAACTGGCTACAACTGTGCGATCTGCAACCGGCCGGATCATGCCGAGGATGAAATGGTCGCCTGCGACTGTTGCCGAAGATGGTTTCACTGTGGATGTGCCGAAGTTGGAAGCGAGGTAGGTGATATTTCTTGGAGCTGTCCAGAATGCAAAAGCAAGCCGAAAAATGGAAATGCGGAAGACAGTGACAAACTTGTGCCAGCCGCAGATAACGATAAAGCAGGAAGCGGGGGAACGTATAAACCAGTCGCTAATCCTGCTACAGATCCGGATGAGGTTTTGCAGAGTTTGCCCGAGAAAACAGGCACATTATCGTTCCAGGAGTTAGAGTTGCAGAAGATAGAGGCATCTCGTAAAAGGCAGGAAGAACAAATGGAGATGGAAAGAGTTTTATATAAACGACGGCTGGAAGTACAACGAGAGCTGTTTGAAAAGAGACAGCAGGTAGAGCGTGAAAAGCGGCAGATGGAACCCGAGTTTGAAAAGCAGAGTCTGCAAATGGCGATTGCTGATGAAGAAGAGCATCATAAGCAGCAACAGCAGATTAGAACCGAACTGACTCGCAAATTAGAACAGCTGCGAATGAGGCGGCTCGAAAATTCACCGGAAGGGATTCGAGCCTCGAATGTAAGAGCAGCCACGAATGACAAAAATCACCCGGATAACAAACAGCGGGGTGACGTTCAGGGAGCGTATCACAAACATTCGACTCCAAAGCCAACCGGGCAACGTCCACCGTTGCAAATAAGTTCTTCGAATAAATCGGAACCAGCCGAACGTCAGAAGAACAGGAGTTCAAAGCAAAGTGTGTCAGCACTGTCTGTAGGAAGCCAGTCGAATCTCGACGAAGATTCAGAGTCCGAAGCGGAGAGCGAGTACTCCATACGAACGCGATCGCAGCGAGATGCTCCTCGGGTAAGGGGGCCAACGAGAGCCCAGCTTTCCGCGAGGCAGTTTTTAGCAAAAAAGCTTCCAATATTTACCGGACGACCAGAAGATTGGCCAATGTTTATCTCCAGCTACGAGACGGCAAACCAGGCTTGTGGATTCTCTAACGTCGAAAACCTAGGACGGTTTCAAGAGAGCTTGAGAGGTCAAGCATTAGAAGCAGTCCGAAGTCGCCTGCTATGGCCAGATGCCGTGCCTCAGATCATCGAATCTCTTCGGATGTTGTACGGACGACCCGAGCAATTATTGAATATGCTGTTGGTCAAAGTTCGGAAGCAAGGCCGATCGTTTGGCGACATACATTGGTTTCGGTATGACAGTGCAGCAACTCGTCGATCATTTGGAAGCAACTACTCTAAAAGACCACTTGGTGAACCCTATGCTGATCCAAGAATTGGTAGAAAAACTACCAGCTAGTACAAAAATGTCTGTTATTCAACATCGCGCTGGAAGGTGTAATAAGCAGGGATCGACACGAGTGGTACGATTTTCACAAAGTCCGTTCAGCTACTTGGCTTCGCCGATGACGTTGATATTATTGCACGAAACTTTGAGAAGATGGAGGAAGCCTACATCAGACTGAAAAGAGAAGCCAAGCACATGATAGGAAGAGGTTCACGAGAAGAAAATGAGAACCGCCCGCTTCGAGTTTGCATCGGTGGCGACGAAATCGAGGTGGTTGAAGAGTTCGTGTACTTGGGCTCACTGGTGACCGCCGACAATGATACCAGCAGAGAGATTCGTAGACGCATCGTGGCAGGAAATCGTGCTTACTTTGGCCTCCGCAAGACACCGGTCGAACAGAGTTCGCCGTCGTACGAAGTTGACCATCTACAAGACGCTGATTAGACCGGTAGTTCTCTACGGGCACGAGACCTGGACCATGCTCGTGGAGGACCAACGCGCACTTGGTGTCTTCGAACAGAAAGTGCTGCGTACCATCTACGGTGGAGTGCAGATGGAAGACGGCACATGGAGAGGGCGAATGAACCATGAGTTGCATCAGCTGTTGGGGGAGCCGCCCATCTGTCATAATCGCGAAAATTGGACGACTACGGTGGGCCGGGCACGTAGCCAGAATGTCGGACAATTGCCCGGTGAAAACGGTTCTCAATTGCAATCCGACCGGTACAAGAAGGCGTGGCGCGCAGCGAGCACGATGGATCGACCAGGTGGAAGACGATTTGCGGACCCTTCGCAGACCGCGTGGCTGGCGACGCGCGGCCATGGACCGAGTGGAATGGAGGAATCTTTTGTATACGGCACAGGCCACTTCGGCCTTAATCTGTTAATAAATAAATATAAAATAGTACAAAAATGGAGTGGGTGCGCTACAAAAGAAGAGAGCGCCGCGTAACTCTTCGAACATTATCCGATTTTCTGTCGGAGATTGTGAGGGATGCCAGCGAGGCCACGTTGTACTGCGGAGGATATTCGCAACTTGAAAGTCATCCAAGAAGCGGGAAAGGTAAACCGAAAGAGCGCGAAGAATTCCTGAATGCTCATTGCGCTTCGGAAAGTGATGCTCGGCGCGAGGTAGAAGGAAAGAAGCCGTGCAAAATCTGCTCTCGGTCAGATCACCGCATCCGTAACTGCCCCGAATTTCGTAAATTGAATCTGGCGATGCGCTGGGAGGCTGTACGAAAATGGAGTCTGTGTAAAACCTGCTTAAATGACCGTGGGGATTCCCCTTGCAAACTAAGTTTTCGCTGCAATGTCGGCAGCTGCAGTGAATCACACAATCCGCTTCTACACCCGGAAGAATTTTACGCTAATTGCAATGTGCATCGATTCCAGCAGCAATCGGTGATCTTTCGAATGATTCCAGTAACACTGTACAATGGACTGTATGCGGTAGACACGATCGCGTTCCTCGACGAAGGTTCTTCATATACGTTAGTAGAGAAAGCCTTGATAAAACAGCTGAAGGCGAAAGGAGTTGTGCAACCGCTTCGTGTAACGTGGACTGCAGGTTGGAAAAAGACTCACAGAGGCTGGACTTGTCGATTTCAGCTAGAGATTCTACACAGCGCTTCCAAATTAAGAATGCACACACGGTAGAAGAGCTGAAACTGCCGAAGCAGACGCTGGGTTTTGAAGAAATTGCTAATCGGTTCAAGCATCTGCGCGAATACGGCTGCTATAAAAAAGGTTTGTGATTAATCCGAACAAGGTTTGTGATTAATCCGAACAGTGGCTCTCAGGCGAAACTCTCGCTTGGACTGGATCAATTGTTATTCCCAAATAATGCTCCTCAAGTAGTCTGGCTGGAAATGAGAGTCATCAGTCTGCAATCTACGAAGTATACCGTGCTTACGCAACGCAACGCAACGCAATTCTGTTTTTCGGCTACTTTTATGTAAACCCATTTGAAGGCATTGGTCGTTAAAAGGTTAATATACACGTTAATGATAATAGCCAATCACATCGGATAGCTGAAATGGTTGAAAAAAATTATAAAAATCACTATTTTTTCAGCAACATGATGTTGTTTAGGCAACCAATTTGTATGAAGATTCATGAGCTACAGGGTGTCTCCATATGGGTATTTTCAAAAACTTAGATATAACAACTTCGGCGCAAAAATTCGCAAAATGATGTCTGTATATCTTGAAACTACACTAAATTTTGAATCAGATTAATAATAAGTGTGATAAGTGAAGCATGGGAGACCATCTCAAAAATTGGAAGACGCATTAAGATAAATTACTGATATGACGTTGAATTTCTCAATTGCTTTTCCTTGATGCAGAACCAATGTAAATGATTTCTGCACCAAAACATTATTTCTATAGTTTAGCATATTCATTTGTCTTTCCAAAGAACTCAAAACTACTCCAATCGGCCGTGTAGTTCTTGAGATATCGCCATTCGTAGGTGCGAACAATTCTAATGAAATTGAATTGAACAGAAATCCTGACATCACTTGCTTCAACGACATGTTAAAAATTCATTTTACATGCGATGTTCTTAGATTTTTGAGATACTTTTATGCAAACTAAGAGAAAAGTAAAATAAATATTTACAAAATAATTACAATACATTGATTTTTGGGGTTTTGTCTGTGCGGCTTGGACGTTGGAAAGACGATCGGTGTTTTTAATAGAAGAGTTTTCCACGATCATTACTCGACGCATAAATAGCAGCACATGGGAATGTTTTGCATTCCTATTTGTTATGAAAATTAATTCCACTAGCTCCAGAATAATAATATGAGCTTTTTTGCTGTACCGGTGAACCGTGTGATCAATGTGGTCAAAGAGATTTTTATTTTTCATCAGTTGTCTAGACCTTCGAAACCAAGGTTCAAACATCCCCGAAAATTGTTTTGTTCTCTTTATATTTTACATTGGCTTAAGTTGCTTTACTTCTATTTTCGGAAAGGATAGGATAGTTTACGTGTTTGCATTTTTTTTTCAATGGGTATGTTTGGAATACGGGAATGAAGGTTACATTCTAGATAACCAAATTTTCATCCCAGAAGACAAACTTTTAATAATTCATTCTCATGTGTACAATTGTCTCATTTTTCCGTTGTTTATTGACAGTTTACCATGTACGGTTTGTAGAAACAAAAAGGAAAGCAAAGTTAGCAGACATAATACGTTTGAAATGGTAGTAAATGCAACCAAACCTAGTTCAATTCACCACAAACGCTAACTAAAGCTTGTTTATGCTGTATTGGTCACCCACTACACTAAAGCTAGCGAGGTTCAACCGCGCAATTGGTAAAAAGATTTGTAGACACGAAAGTGAATTGTTTATTGCACAATTTAAAAAGCCCACGTATTTTGACGAGAAAACCCGTTTCCCCATCAGTTTTACAATCATGCCACATCAATACTATCTATAGCTTTTTGCCTTGGTACATGTAACATATGTGGCATCTGTTCCATGCTAATCCCGAAACGTGTGGTAGTAATTTTCACCTATTCATGCTTTTTTCCACGGCAATAAAATGGGTCCACCACACCACCAACCGCGGCTGCCATGCACTGGTGTGATACAATAAAAATTTCTTTTCCGTTTTCCACGAAATAACAACGAACGAGAAGACACCTTCGTGGGAGTTCCGCTACCGCGAGTCGCCGTCGTTGTTAACATTTCTGTGCAGTAATTGGTGGAATTTATGCCGGAAAATCGAAGAAACCTAGTGCTCATAAATAATCATTCCAGTTTGCTGGAGAATTTATTGGTGTGGTTTGATTGGAATCTTGTACCCCACTAGAACGCGAGAGTATAATTGATTTTCGGCAATATAACGCAGATGTTAGCTTTTGAATGATCTCTCGAGTATACTTCTAACACAATTCAAATTATATTGGAGGGATGAAAACCTATGATTCTGTTTTCTATTTCATCATTTCAATACCAACAATTTCATAAAAAAATTTAAAAAAAGATCCATTTTCGAGGAAATTGGTTTTTCTTCTGGTTCTTCTTGGTTCTTCACAATATTTGAAAACAGAATTTTTCTATTTTCAACTAATCCAAGTCCCTGAAAATGCAATGGACAGAAGTCAAAACCTCAAACATTAACTCGTAAAACCTAACATTGCGGCTCTTATAACATTGCAACAACAAACCGACCCGTGCACGGTGCTACCACCGAGACATTGTGTCGCCTTACAGCAGACACTTTCCGATCCCTTCTACAGACCTGAGCAGGTATCTCAAGGTTGTCCAGTTATGTTGTATACTTTCTTCACCGTACAACCAGCTACAGAAACCCATAGCGAACCTAGTGCCCGGAGCGCTCCATTACGGAGCATAATTTATTGCCAGATGCTTTGTTTGCGTTCTGCGCGGTCTCGGTCAGCGAAGCCAGTTCGCCAAGAGCAGTTAAGTACGGAACATAGTATACTTTACTGTTACAAGTTAGTAGCAATAGTAAAATGGCTCAATTGAGAGGTGAATATAGTGGAAAAGTATAAATAAATACAACATCTTTAAACCAGTTTTTTTTGTTTTCCTGGCTGTTACGTAATGAACAATCGTGCTTTCTTTCTTCAAATAGTGTTGTTTAATGGCAAAATTGGCCATATTTTTACACCTTGTGGATGTTTTTTTGCCAGTAAACGGTCTCATTAAGAGATCGCAGTTGGTTAGATACCTATTTATTGCGATGCTGGCGTGTCGTAAATTAAATTTTCAAGTAATTGAATCAAGGGAAGGTTGGTGATGTTTTTTTCTAATGAAAGGCAATAATCTTCTAACGAAATCTAAACTGCAAGAAACTTTCAACTTGGAAAAGATCATATATGAACGGTCTTGGATATATGTAGGCTTGGGTAGCCTCTTCCATTAGGGGCAAAGGGGTGTAGACCAATCATATATACTTGTTATTAGGGTTTCATTGCCTTAATATTTTTTTTATGTCACACTAAACTATAAAATAAATAATATAAACTATAAACTAAACTATCACACTAAAAATAAACGAAATTTATGAAACCGAAGAACGGATAGATTTTTTTTGACACGGCTCAATGCGTTAGCTTAGAGGAGCCATGGGTCTTTTATAAAGGGCGAACACGAAATTATTGCTACACATTCAACAGGGCATAACTTTTTTACCATTGGGTAAAAATCAACTATATTTTGCACACTTTCTCATTGATGTGTATTGTTTACATGCTGTCAAACTCGAAGTCGTGTTTTTCGGTTCAACAAAAATGGAGGTGAACGCGAGTCGAGAGAACAAATTCTTTCCAAACACCTGGAATTTCCTGACCTGTCGCACCGGCAGTTGGGAAAAATGTTGAACATTCACCATTCAACCGTCTCCAGAGTGTTGAAGCGGTTCCAGGAGCGGTTGACGTTGGACCACGGCAAAGAAGCTGGAAGAAAACCGGGACCGGAGAACAAAAAGACGGAGGGAAAGGTGAAGCGGATGATTAAAGCAAATCCCAACGTCTCAAGCTGTGATTTGGTTAAAAAGATCGGCATGTCGCAGAGCTACGTCCAGAATGCAAAGAAGAGAGCTGGACTATATACATACAAGGTACAGAACTTCCCAAACCGCGATGAGCGGCTACAGTCGACGGCTAAAACTCGGGCACGGAAGCTCTACGAGAAGATGCTGCCAAATATGGCTGCTGTGTGATGGATGACGAAACGTATATAAAAGCCGATTTTAAGCACATTCCGGGGTTGGAGTTTTTCACCGGCTAGAGCAAGTTCTATGTGGACGACAAATTTAAGAAGAAGAAATTGTCGAAGTGCGCCTCCAAATATCTCATTTGGCAGGCCATCTGCTCTTGCGGACTGAGGAGTGAGCCTTTCGTGACAAAAGGCACAGTAAATGGCGAGATCTACAAATCTGAGTGCCTCGAGAAGCGCTTTTTGCCGTTCTTGCAGCAGTACGACGAAGCTCCGCTATTTTGGCCAGATTTGGCATCACGCCACTATTCTAAAAGTGTCCTGGAGTGGTATGAGGCCAATTCTATCCATTTTGTTCCAAAGGACATGAATCCGCCAAACTGTCTGGAGCTGCGCCCGGTGGAGAAATACTGGGCAATGATGAAGCGGGAACTTCGGAAGAGCAAGAAGACAGTTAGTATCTTTTCTGCGACAGATACTCCCGAACAAGCTCACAGAGCAAGAGACCGTGGATACTGTGATCTCCGGGTCGGCTTGCTACTGGGTAATCGGAGGGGCTTCGCGGAACAAGGTGGTGCACAAAACTATTGTCTTTCTAGGATGTTTCACGGTTCAAAAGGAAAAGCTAATTTAAAATGAAATAGGGAAATTTATTTAAGACAAAATGAGCAAACTAGGTGTGGGTGTGTGTGGTGTGGTTCATTGGGCTATTGTACGGGTTCAATGTGGGTAAAATTCCGTTGCGGTACGTACCGGTGCTGCTACGTTGCACGTGGTGTTCGATGCTGGCGAGCGCTCGCTGGTGATTCCGAACGATGCTCGCTGTTCGTTGGGTTCGCTGTTGGGACTGGTGGCACTGCTATGGCGTTCCAATACCCGTGGCTCGCGATGACGCCAGCGGATTGTGGTGGCGGATGGGTGGCGTGGCGGGAAGGGAACTGTACGGCGTCTTCCTTCTTTGGCTCGATCGATGGGCCACGGACGATACCGTATTGGCTTCACCGAGAAGGGCCCTCCTTTACGCTTAGGGCGCACTGCCCGAGGGTTCACAGGGCTCTGTGGCACCTGTAGGCTAACTCTTTGGCAGTTAGACTTCGGCAGATTCCTCTGCCTAGGCCGAAACGTGTGCAGTGAGGAATCCAATCGGTTACAAAAAAGGTCCTGAATGGGACATATAGCGAAAGTGAGACATACAGTACCAGGTTAGGTTCGACGGAGCCATTTACCTGAATGAACAGAAGAATTCTGGATCTCCAAGATGTCGGTTAGGTCCAGTCTCACAATTTAAAAATACTTTCCACTCACTTCTAAATCACACGAACGCCGCGGTACTAATGACCAATGGCGGGTTCCTTCGATTTCCTCTTCCCTTACTACCGCCACCCACAATTTCCACCTTCCTTCTAGGCGTAACCTATCACCACCCCCTTCAGGGGTGTATTATCTCTCCGTATAACACGTTCGACCCTTTCCAGCCCAATGTTTTTATATACAATTATCTGTGTTGTGTATTTGTCCCTACTATTTACATTTTATATTTTATTTATTTATTTATTTTAATACTAACCCTACTAACATTAACATTAAGAAACACAACAGTTTAAAAAAATACAAAAATGCACATAAAAATCATCGGGACTTGTAACGACGGTTACACTATCCTCCCGCCCGGTAAAATAAATAATTAATCTATGATGAATTATTTATTTTAACCTAAACACTTCACAAAATAAACTAATGAAATTGAAAGACAAATGCCAATATAAAATGAAAGTTATTTAAACGACACGGAACAATATAAAACTGATTTGAAATACTAGACATGAAACAACAGTTTAAGATCAACTGGCAATTATAGGTCAGATTTCCCTAGGAAATGTGCCATAATACAACACGTGTGATTTTATCCTGTATGTATACATGTAGATAGCACGAGCACAATTGCGGCGAAAACGATCAATCTAATTCATCCGTTAATCCATTTCATCTTCGAGCGATATCAGCAATGAAACGAGAAAGGATGATTAGTTGAGCTTCGCACGCGAACGCGACTATCTGTTATTCGTACAGATGGGGAAACAAAATGCAAATACAATTAATTAAACAGTTTCATCGTATAAAAACAAATAGTTACACGATATAGACAATGCTTCTAACTGTGGTGAATCTGTGAGATAGGTAAGTAAATATTACTGTATCGTTAATCGTTAAGCTGATTTTATGATTATTTCCAGTATTATTCCATCAGGCGGCCGTCCTGACTGATATAGGAACAATAATGAGAACAAGCTAAATCTGATTAGATACGGGTACATTCTATTGCTATGGTAGGTAATCTTGCATGTTGAGCTGATACGGATTTCTAAAATTCTATATGTGTTAAAACGTGTAAATGGTATCATGATTCACGTGTTAGCACCGTTCTTTTGTATGGCGCCTATACAAAAGAACCTCCTGTTCTCTCTATCCTTCTACCTAAAAATTCTATCTATTTGTGTGACGTCACGATTTCATAGTACTAATATTGATTGATTTTCTCCTAGGTTCATTTCCCATTAGTGAGTGACTCCACTCAGAGGATTTTATCCGTTTCCGTGATAGTGCAAACTCTCAGAGAGGTTTCTAGCGAGAGGAGAAGTAAGCACTTTTCGCGAGAGGAACACTCTCAGAGTGAGATTATTCATTCGGCCTATGGCTCACGATGACTACAGTCTTTACTACGTTGCTATAATTGCTGCCATAATGCATCACATGTTGCAGTTGTAAACACTAGTCAGTCTTTAAAAATTTTCATTCTAACACCTTTTTATGTTTTAGGATCATCACCAGGGCGAAGGTCTGCAGCAGAGAAAACACCAAGATTCCTTCCCGCTTCATCCGCGACCTCGTATGAACTGGTCCCGCGTCTAGCTACGATAACGCACGGTGTGTACACAGGCCCATATTTGGCGTTGTACTTATCCACCGCTGATGACTGCTTGAAATTTCGCTTGTAGACCTTTTGCCCTATCTGGTAAGTCGAACAAAAACGTTTGTGTCTTAAATTATACACCCTGCTACTTTTGTCATGACTTTTCCTCAGGTTCTGTTCAACGATCTGAAACACCTTCTCATTGATCTCGCTACGTCTACCATCCCTTTCTTCCGCTGTAACGTCTGTCCCATCTCTATCTAGCCTATGTTCGTCACCTTTTGTGACCTTCTCATGACCATAGAGAATCCTGTACGGCGAAAGGCCAGTGGATGAATGAATGGTCGTGTTAAGCATTTCCTCGACCTCTGCAATTTTTGTGTCCCACAATCGTTGATCCTGCTGCATATAGGTTCTCAAACAGGCGTTGATGGTCCTATTAGCTCGCTCCACAGGATTAGACTGACTGTGGTGGCGTGAATTTGGCCAATGTTGGATTCCACGGCGTTTTAGAAGAGCCTGGAATTCCTTTCCTACAAATGTTGTGGCATTATCCGTGATGATGATTTCCGGAGTTCCAAAGCGCCTCAGTCAGTAATCCTCCACGATTCGGCATACTTTTTTACTCTCAATCCTCCTTATTGGTACCAGGAGTGTCCATTTAGAGAACAGGTCCATCATGACCATCAAATGACACTTTCCCTGCTTGCTGCGAGGAAGGCTCTGAATAAAGTCCATCGCCAAGATCTGGAAGGGTTTACTACTAAGCCTCTGGTTCCCCATCTCCGGAGCGGTTGCCAACGTTGACGGTTTGCACTGCTTGCATGTACTGCACGACTGCACGTAACGCTTTGTTTGTAAGGCCATTTTTGGCCAGTAGTAGCGAATTTTTAGCTTGTGAATGGTTTTCTCATATCCAGGATGTAAGGATTGATCATGTTCCTGTTTTAAAGCTTCTTCCCGTAGATCGTCTGGCAAGCATAACTTCCATTCATAGCGATAATCCATTACATCCGTGGGCGAGGCTACAAATTTGAATAATTTGTCATTCTCGATTTTGAAATCGGCGTAATCTTCAGGGGTTTCCAGAACCTTCTGGTAGGTCTTGGAATACCAATCGTTTCGTGCCAACTCCACTGTTTCTACCGCGCGGGATAGGGCATCCGGAACCACGTTTTCGGACCCCTTGCGGTGCTTTATAATCATGTCGTGTTGTTGCAGCAACATGCTCCAACGACTCAGCTTGGATGACGGTTTCCATTTGGAGTTCATAATAAATGATAATGCAGAGGAATCGGTGATCAATGTGAACCGACTTCCTTCTACATATGGTCGAAATTTCTCGATGGCTTCTAAAGCTGCCACACCTTCTTTTTCCGCAGCTTTCCATGCTCTTTGCGACATGGTTAGCTTACGTGAAAAATAGGCAATTACGTGCTCCCTGCCATCAGTTTCCTGGGTCAAAACACCCGCGATTGCCGTGTCACTTGCGTCAGTCTGGATCGTGAAGGGCCTCTCGAAGTCTGGACAAGCTAGTATCGGCGCTGTTATTAATTTTTCTTTGAGGGTGGAAAAAGCTTGCTCGGCTTCTTCGTCCCACCGTACAACTTTTGGCTTTCCCTTTAGCAAATTCGTTAAGGGGGCCGTCACTTCGCTAAATCCTTCTATAAAACGCCGATAGTAGTTCACCATCCCTAAAAAGCGCCTTAACGACCTGACCGACGTAGGACGTTCAAAATTTACTATGGCCTCAATCCGATCAGGGTTTGGCCTTAATCCTGTCTTCGAAAGCACGAAACCCAAGTATGGTAGCTCTGGCACACCAAACTTAGATTTCTCCAAATTTATCGACAGATTGGCAGCACGTAATCGTCTAGCTACTTCTTTCAGACTTCGGAGGTGCTCCTCAAACGTGTTGCTTACAATGACAATGTCGTCAAGGTAAACAAACACGTTTGGTTCCAGTTCACCATACCCAAGGACCTGGTCCATAAGCCTAGACAAAGTGGCTGGGCTATTCACCAATCCAAACGGTAATCTGGTGAACTGGAACAGCCCTCTTCCAAACACCCTGAAGGCCGTATACTTTCGAGACTCGGGATCCAAAGGAACTTGCCAAAAAGCCTTCGACAAGTCTATGGTTGATAAGTACTTTGAAGCCCCTAATCTCCCTAGTATTCGGTCCTGATGTGGAAGAGGGTAGGCATCTCTCCGTGTCCTTAGATTCAATTTTCTGGCATCTATACACATCCTAACCTTTAGGCAATCTTCCCCGTCCTCTGCAACTCCCTTTTTCATTACTGGAACTATCAGAAGAGCCCAGTCACTATTCGACCTTTCAACGACCCCTGATTCGATCCATTTATCCAATTCCTCATTCACGCTCTTCTGGACTTCCGGTGACCATGGATACGGATTCAGACGAACTGGATCTGCATTCTTAAAATCTTCCATGAACTCAATATTGTGGGTTATTAGTGGTGTTACATCCAGTTTTTCACCCTTTTTGACCTTTTCTAACTCAGCCTTCTGTTCTGCTGTTAATATTGTCTCTTCATCATCAACCTCTTCTTCCATTTCCTCAAACGATGCTATCTCCGAGCTAACTGCCGGTTCAATGCTAAAAAGTTTCCAAAAATTCATCCCTAATATCAACCGACGACTCAGGGCAGGGGCAACGATAGCGGTAACAATCTTGGTTTGGCCGTTGAACGTGATTGGCACATTAACGAAACCCTTGACTTCCAAGGCGGTTCCT
This sequence comes from Topomyia yanbarensis, assembly GCF_030247195.1. Lineage (NCBI taxonomy): Eukaryota > Metazoa > Arthropoda > Insecta > Diptera > Culicidae > Topomyia > Topomyia yanbarensis. The sequence continues at coordinate 115,258,079 of NC_080672.1, read as the reverse complement.
CCTGCGGTCGTTAGCTTCAACTTGGTTGGTTGCAACTTTAGCTTTAGGTCGCGTAACAACTTTCCACTACCTATCCCTAAAACCGTCATTTGTGCACCACAATCCAGCAAACCTAACACCTTTACTCCCATCACGTCTACCTTGGCAAATGGCCGATTATCTCCATCTACTCGCAAAATTAACTCCCCCACTTCTGCCTTAGCCGGAACGAATTTGGTTGAAGGCTTTTTGGAACCATGCCGACGACCTCCTACGACGACATTTTGCAGTTTTTTGCGCAAAAGGGACACTTTTCCTTTGTATAATCATGAAAACCACAATTTGTACAAAAGACTTCCCTTTCCTTCAAGCATGAGCTAAAATGATGATAACTTCCGCGACAATTAAAGCAAACCGACCTGGCCGGAATTCTGTGTGCTGCTATTCGGCTCTCCAGAGTTCCCTTGCTGCTTCCTTGTTGCGGATCTTGCGTGGGAGGGTTCTGCTTCCCGTTTGTTTTGTTTTGTTGGGGTGAATCCTTCTTTGGACCCCAAAACTCTTTTCTATTTCCACCCGGTCCTTCTTGTTTCGCGTTCCGCCAATCACCACTTCTTCCTGAGTCGCGATCTCTCCAGTTCCCACCAGAGTTTCTCGGCCCTCTATTAGACGAGTTGCCGACTATTTCGTGGACCTGGCTCGTTCTAGCGTTTTGTTCCGTGTGCTTTTTGTACAGGAACCAATTCGCTGAATCTAGCTTTCTTCCCCAAACCTTCAACATCCGTAACGATCGCACTCCTTTGACCAATAACGAGTTCTTGTAGTCAGACCTCAGGTTCCGAAATACTATGTCGAACTTTCTCTGCTCCGTTGGCGGAACTGCCATCTGATCAAAAATGTCTTTGATAGCGTTGTAGAAATCTTGAAACTTTTCTGATCGTCTTTGCCTTCGCTGTGCTGCTTGTTGTTCGTAATGGTAATCCATATCGGGGGGTTGGTATTCTAGCTTCAATTCTGTCACCAATTCCCTCCAGTTTCTAAACTCCTTGTTCTTTTTTCCCTCAATATACCAAGATCTGGCATCTCCGGAGAACAAGTGTATTGCTTCGCTAAACAAGGCGCGCTTGCCCAAGTTTTCAGCTTCTGCCATGAATTCCACCTCTGCTATAAATTTATTCAGGTTCCAGTAGAATTTCCAATCCGATACCGGCCTTGGGTTTCGCTTCCGCCGCGTTCTTCTCTCATCATTTTCCTCCTGACTATCTCTCGCGCTTTCACTAGAGTCCCTACACACTTTGTCTAAGTCGCTTTCTACTTCACTAATGCTACCTTCCAAGGATGAACCTGAATCGTCCTTGCTAAACTTCATTCTCTGCTTTTTTGGTTGAGCTCTACTCTTAATTTCCCTCATCATCTTCTTCTTTTCATTATTCTTCTTGCCTTCCTCAGTCTTACTTTTCATTTGCTTTCCTCTCGAATTTGCTGCCTGCACATTGGTTTCCACTCTATTGTCCAAGCCATTCAGCTTAGATGCAACGATCTTATCAATATGCACGATCAATCTCTGGAAAAGATCCTCTGAGCTTTTTGATTTCCTTCCCAAAGTTGCTGGAGTAGAACTCATAGTTTTTGTTAATTTCCTATTCCCCAAAATAAAAACATCCCCTTCATCATCAGAATCGGTATTCTCTGTCTCAGGTTCTAGGACGCTTAATTTACTCATTTCATTCAGAATTCTTGCTTCTGTCTCCCTTGCCGCATCTGGGTCAGTAGAAAACCATGAGAAGTATTCATTCAACAACATCATGGCTGTTTCTTCCAAGCCCATGGTATCAAATTTCTTCCTCAACCGTAGCAACCGAAAATACAAATGAACCAATCGTGTTTGCAACTGTGTCATCTCTGACTTCCTAGCTTTTCTATTTTCTAAAGCATACCGAATCTTAGCGAGTTTCTCATCAATTAGATGGAACTCTTCCTCACACTTTTCATCTTCTATTTCTCGTGTTACAAAATTGTTAGTTTCTCGCTCGATTTTCATTGTTCTGCGTAACTTTCTTCTTTTAATATCTCTAGATTCACCACTAGTAAAATCTGCATTTCGTATGGCAAGTTCGTGTTCCAATTCATCGTCCAGAAGGTGATTTACATTCAGGGAGCGATATTGGAGCGAAAATTCAGAGTTCATCGTGTTTAATTTAACGGAAAATCAATAAAGTTTTTATTTTACAAATTAAAATGAGTTAAATTTGAATTAAGAAAGTAGTAGGATAAATAATAAATTAAAAATATTATAGTACAATTTAAGAAAATTAATTAATTGTAAGATCAATTTGATCGTTCGTGCTATCTTTTGTATATTTGTTATTGTATAGTGTAGTTTTTGGTTCATTCAGGACCTTTTAGAATTGTATTAGTGTAAGTATTTAGTGTTGGTGCGCCAAGTTTGTAGTTTCAGAATCCGGTTATCAAATCAAATTTTTACTGTTGCTTGTGCTAATCTCTTTATTCGCACTTTCCGAACACGATCCTAGACTAATGTCTTGCAATTTTCCTCGTCTACTTTGCGCTATGCTGCGATTGGATTGCTACACAATCAGAGGATCTGAAAGTGTACTCTCCTACCGCCCTGTTAAAAATCCTTAGATTTTTACACTAATCGGACCTCCGATTACCTTTCACGAATTTACGTTGGTCGCCAAGTAGTATCTTTTCTGCGACAGATACTCCCGAACAAGCTCACAGAGCAAGAGACCGTGGATACTGTGATCTCCGGGTCGGCTTGCTACTGGGTAATCGGAGGGGCTTCGCGGAACAAGGTGGTGCACAAAACTATTGTCTTTCTAGGATGTTTCACGGTTCAAAAGGAAAAGCTAATTTAAAATGAAATAGGGAAATTTATTTAAGACAAAATGAGCAAACTAGGTGTGGGTGTGTGTGGTGTGGTTCATTGGGCTATTGTACGGGTTCAATGTGGGTAAAATTCCGTTGCGGTACGTACCGGTGCTGCTACGTTGCATGTGGTGTTCGATGCTGGCGAGCGCTCGCTGGTGATTCCGAACGATGCTCGCTGTTCGTTGGGTTCGCTGTTGGGACTGGTGGCACTGCTATGGCGTTCCAATACCCGTGGCTCGCGATGACGCCAGCGGATTGTGATGGCGGATGGGTGGCGTGGCGGGAAGGGAACTGTACGGCGTCTTCCTTCTTTGGCTCGATCGATGGGCCACGGACGATACCGTATTGGCTTCACCGAGAAGGGCCCTCCTTTACGCTTAGGGCGCACTGCCCGAGGGTTCACAGGGCTCTGTGGCACCTGTAGGCTAACTCTTTGGCAGTTAGACTTCGGCAGATTCCTCTGCCTAGGCCGAAACGTGTGCAGTGAGGAATCCAATCGGTTACAAAAAAGGTCCTGAATGGGACATATAGCGAAAGTGAGACATACAGTACCAGGTTAGGTTCGACGGAGCCATTTACCTGAATGAACAGAAGAATTCTGGATCTCCAAGATGTCGGTTAGGTCCAGTCTCACAATTTAAAAATACTTTCCACTCACTTCTAAATCACACGAACGCCGCGGTACTAATGACCAATGGCTGGTTCCTTCGATTTCCTCTTCCCTTACTACCGCCACCCACAATTTCCACCTTCCTTCTAGGCGTAACCTATCACCACCCCCTTCAGGGGTGTATTATCTCTCCGTATAACACGTTCGACCCTTTCCAGCCCAATGTTTTTATATACAATTATCTGTGTTGTGTATTTGTCCCTACTATTTACATTTTATATTTTATTTATTTATTTATTTTAATACTAACCCTACTAACATTAACATTAAGAAACACAACAGTTTAAAAAAATACAAAAATGCACATAAAAATCATCGGGACTTGTAACGACGGTTACACAGTCAAAGACGAGAAGGACATGTTAAGAAAATGGAAAAAACTGAGAAACTGGTACCGGATGACACTGTAAAGACTTTGATGGAGGGCATCAAGCGAAAATGCGTTCAATTTTACACTCAAGGCTCCATCGATTAACTTTTCTTTTGATTTTTGAAGTAAATATATGTATAAAATGATCTCAACTATATGTATTATGTTTATTTAGTGAATATGTTTGTATTAAAAATAGCGCCCTATCCATTTTTATATACTAGTTGATTGCAATTGCTGTATAAACATCTGAATGTCAAATTCTCATGATAAGTTCAATTCGATAATAAAACTGACAATAGTTAGAGATATGAGCAGATGAACTTGTACTAATAACATCCCCTTTGACCAGTTTTAACATCTGTCAACCCAACCAGCGAATCACGATTGTACAAAATTTCCAAAAAAACCGTATCATAACATAAATTGATCTGAATGAGCAAATATCTTCATATTTTTTAAATTTGTTGTTGTTGTTTGTTTATTAGGACCCTTTAAACGCAAAGCGTTCATTCAAGTCCTTTTTTTAAATTTATGGTTTTATTTTTCCATTATTTGTAGTTTGCGTTCGTTGCATTCAACTAGTGTATAGAAATTGATAGGTCGTCGTTTTGAATATAAAGATATTCACTAAATAGTGATAATACCAAGGGGTGAGTCGCTTAGAACAATGTGCCATACACATTGTATCACCTACGATAACACGATATAAGATTACGATTCACAGTAATACACGATCGTTTCACTCGTTACCACAATGTGTGGCACAATGAGGCACACTTTTGACAACTCAAAAACTGTCAACAAAGTGTAGTTGAATACTCATAGCAACCATTGCTTTTGTTTTACTGAACACCATGGCACACCGTGGCACATCGTGGCACATTGCGGCACAAGCTACCACGCTGTTTGTTTGTGAGCACAATTAGATTTGTGCCAAGCGACTCACCCCTTGGATAATACATATAGTTGAGGATAATTATGTTGTCTATTGTTTGAAGTAGGCAACTCTATTTTATATTCTTCTTAATGAAAATTAACGATGAAACGTCTACTTGATCAATAATGAAAAAATAATTAGAATCGGTCAACAAATCATTTAGATATGGCCTTTTGAAGTAAATATTCCAACTTGTATCCATTTTTTTTAATTTACTCATATTTAACGTTTGGTAGACAACCCTATTTTCATATTTTTTTCAGTGCACCATATAATTAACACCTTTTGTACATTATATTCATGAAATCAAATAATAAGGTTTTCCTTTAAAAAACCGCGACACGTATAAACGATCTAAATAGTCAATGGACAAATATGGATTCACGCTTGAAGTCTGGTAGAAAACCCATCTATGACAGTATACCACATCCAAACCGTTATAAATTTCGATTCCGTCAATGAAATGTTTTCAAACTTGCAGGGGATATACTTGATTACTATATCTTTCGAATGCCATGTACTAAATAAGTAGACAATTTTTTTTTTGTTTATAGAGATAGGACCAAACCCGTGGGTGTTTGCTGGTAGTCTTATGAAACGTGTCATAAAACTTCAAATCGCAATTTCTCTCGAATCTCTCGATGGATCATTTTGAAATTCACTGAGAAAATGCTTGGATACTATATCTTTCTAATGCCGTATGACAAATTTATGGTCATTTTTTGTTAGTAACGGTTTTAGGAACACCGTGATTGGTGTTGCATTTACAGCAATGAAGAATTTTATTGCATTACACGAACAACTCATTTAAGACTGTTAACTTTACATCATTTGATGCGTCGTGGTATATATAAAACAAAGTATCCACGCGAAGTTACTTACACACTAGCACACGCGACAAAAATGTCAACATACAAACGCTCGAGTCCTTCGCGATCATCCACGCACAACCACACCCACGATCTCGCAAACAGGATAACACTCCGGTGACTAAGGTAAACCTCCAAATGCCCGTGTTGGCGCGATCATGAATCGGTTTCGTCCAGAAGTCCCTATTCTCGGCCCTAGTAGCATAAGCCCAATGCTTTCAGGTGGACCAATCAAAAAGAAGACGCTCATATCCACTAAACAACACGTTCCATGGAGAAATAAAAATCTAATTTATACACGCGACAAACAAGCATACAAATGCTTGAGCCCTTCGCGATCATCCACGCAGCCTACAACGGATTCTCGCAGACATTATAACATCCCGGTGATAATATGAACCTCTTAGCACTTATAAACATTCCAGAAGTTTAGGTATATGCCTTCAACGGAACCAATTAAAAAGAAAGCTCTCATATCCACTGGATAACACGTTCCATGGCGACATGACCGGGAACTCTAGTGATATGGGATAACTCACTCCCTGTCAGAATGCGAAATGTACACCGAAAACTAAATATCAGAATGGCGGTCCGCGTGACCATCCAAGAACGCACGCGAATATGTGAATGGCCATACGGTTACAAACTCGAATTTATACACGCGAAGTCACATGTACGCAAGCACACGCTACAAACACTTTAATATACAAACGCTTAAGTCCTTCGCGATCAGCATACCTACGCCCGCAATCGCGCAAACTTGATAACACCCCGTTAATAAGGTGAATGTTTTAGCACTTACGAAGTTTCAAACGCGAACATACAAACGCCCGTGTTCGAGCGTTCATGTATCGGTCACGTCCGGAAATCATTACCCTCCGTCCTAGGAACTTAGGTCCATAAAACCAGTTGGACCAATCAAAAAATAAATCTCATATTTACTAGACGACACTTTCCATGGTGACCGGGAACTATAGAACTATAGAATATAGAAGATCTCACTTTCTTCTAGCATCTACACCGAAAATAAGTATCAGATTCACGGTCCGCGCGCGATCACCCAAGAATACACGAGGTTATGCGAAAGGCACACGGTTATAAAATAGAATTTAACACGCGTAATTACGTACACGTTACATTTTAGTTCTCCATCATACAATCACATTCAAAATGTTTATCTGTAGGTTTTTGTTGACAAAATATAAAAATTAAAAAAAAAAATGATTTTTTTGCAATTTAAATTTTTAACTCAAATTTTTGTTTTTGTGAAAAATGATACAATATTTTTTTCAGTATATATTATTTTCGGACAAAAGTTTTCATTCCTTGTAACTCGTTCTCAGACAGTTTTTCTGTTTAAAAAACAGTAATCGAACGAATTTTTTTTTGAAATTTATGCACGTAGAAACGTTTACGCCCTTTTTAAAAATTTCTGTTGAGTCAAAATAATCTTATTGACTATGGAAAATGTTTAGTCTTCCATGCCGGTGAAATGTATAAAGTTTCATCGGTATCTAAGGTAGTCGGTCACCATTTTAAAGATTTTCGGACGGATCTTCGTGGAATTTCTCAAATATATTGAAATATTAGCTGCAAGTGATAATCATCTCAGTCACGTCACGAAGTAAAATGGTACGTGGTAGCTACAAATAGAGTTTTTACGGTTTGGTTTGTCAGCTATAGTTTCGTAGTTTACATTGATATTTCCTGTTGTTCCTCTGTGCACCCATGAGACAGGGACGTTGAAGACGTGTTTGAGTGAAGAAATCTGCCCCTTAAAACTTGTTAGCAGAATAAAAGATGAGAGTAGCTTAGAAATATGAAACAAGAGCTGTGCAAAATCTAAAAGTGTGCTGACCTAGGAAGGTTAATAAAACACTTATATCGTCGCTGTTGTGCTATCTTATGACAAACGTCATTTTGGGGTAAACTGAGTTAAGTATGCTACATCATTCGTTTAAAAAATTTCTACAAGGAGACGTTTGCAGAATTTTGACACTTTGCATGGTTACTGAGATATAGCGAAAAACGTGCTGAGAAAATTTTAATTTTTTGATTCTAACGACTGTGTCTGGGGATTGGTTCAAGTTATCTTGATGTATAAGATGGTTTTATGTGTAAAACTATCTGAGGAACACAATGACATAATCCTTTTCAAAATAAAAATTAAAAATTGTGAATTGTGGTAAAAAAATGTACAGTAAGTTTTAAACTGGAAACATATTTGGCAACACTGCAACCAAAAATAACTATTTTTCTAGAATCCCTGACTCATTTCCTTCAAAATGCATTTCACCGATTGTTTATAAAACAAATGAAGCCAAAGATATAAATAAAAGTTAATAATTGATGATTTCTTTTCTATGGAAAATTTTCCATGCACGATTATGACACGCCATACAAATTTTGTCATCAATACTTCTATGACACCTGTGAGTGCAACTTTTGTTTACATTTATAATAAAAACTCGCAATATAGTCAACCGATCTTCATAATATTTGAGAGATTACTACAGAATAAATAGAAGCATCAATTGTCTTTTTTTAAATTGTTTCTACCATTTATAAGTTTCAAGATATTAAACTTCAAAATTTAAAAATTGTTTTTTCTCGAAATGTGCTAAATGGCGCTTGTCATAAGATAGCATAACAGCGACGATATAGTGTTTTATTATAGTGCAATTTTTATTTTATTTTGACGTAAGTGCCAATACTTTATTTAAGACTTTTGGTGGTATATACCAGGAAAACAGATCGAAATCGAAAGAAATTATGTAAAAAAATAGCGGGGAAATTAAATAGAATAAATGTGTTGGGTGGAAGCGGCGGTTGTGTGTGATCTCGCTTTAGTGGCAGTAGTACGATCACTGTCGGCAATGCGATCGTCATATGAACATGCTTGGGACATCATCATAGCTAAGAGATAGCATAAGGGTTTGTGCATTAGGCCGGAGTGACAAGGGTTGCAGGTTCGAATCCCTGTCTCTGGGAATTTTTCATCACATTATTGCTTTCGTTTCGTACTCACCATTTCGATCAGTTTTCTACGTTGGATTCCACGAAAAAAGTTTCAAATTATAGTAAGTTGGGCAGAAAGCGAAATTTCCAGAAGAGAGACCAGGTAGAAGAATGTTCTGCATGGGGTCATCGACTACGGGACAGAATTGGCTGTGGTTAATCAAGGAGGATATTCTTGCGGTGGGCGTTCATGGACGCCCAAAATCGAGTATTATGAAAATCTGTAATACTTTTGGTCATTATTCTAACTACCTACACTATTTGTACACTGGATAAGTAACAAAGCCGTAGATAGAATTGGATGCTTTCTATTGCAGAGCGATTTTTAGATTTTGCTCTGGGTGAGATGAGTTTAAATGTTAATATAATTAATGACATTAATATGATTAGCTGATGAAAAACTACATAAAGACAATGAATCCATATAGTACCCAATTATATTTAACTATACATGAAAAGATGAGTAGGGAGAACGGAGATTTAAAATCTTAGTTTTATTTTCGAAACACAACTATTAAGATTTTCAGTAAATTGTAAATATTTGTACCAGTATTTGTGGTAGATTTTCAAATATAATATTCAAAAACTTTGGAAAATTTTCCGTCTTGAAAATGTAGAGGATTGCGTGAAAAGTATATATTACATTCTCGTGGATTTTTATATTTTACTTCGGCTTCTCATCCACAATTTATTTTCAAACTGTGCTGATAGTGTCGGTCTTTGAAGAATTCTTCCTATACACTTCTTCAATTTCTGCTTTAAAACGACTTCTTAAAAAGCCGAAACATTATGCATTATTCGACAGCATTAGAAATTTATCCCATCACAGGTTTTTTTCCAATAATGTCCTTCCTGTATGTGTAAACATACCAAGTTATGAAAAGGGGCGTATCCTAATATTTACCGAGGAAACACATGTGATAATCATAGGGTTAGCAAATCTAGTTCCACATTAATTTACTCACTTCAATCTCGACAGGCACGAATGATCAGATCAGTGTGTTAGCAGTAGCCATACTGTCGGTTTTGCTACGACCAGACTTCGTAAAACACGTCACTAAATAGACTTAATTGCCAAGCGTGGCCGTTTCCGCTGAAGCTAATTGACATACGCGTACTCCGAAAGTCTTATTTTGTTGTTTGCTTCGAACGCTGAATGTGGACATAGTCCGGTGATCGCGACTTGATCGTCTAACTGGAAGCAAAAAAAAAAACTCACAAAGACATGAACACACAACTGCTCAAGAGTTTTTTATCTGGCCCTCTTTGCTATTGATATGCTAATATTTACTTTAAATGCAGTTTCACGGTGTTTGGATTTCTATTCGAATGAAAACATTTCAGACGCAGTTCAGTTTGAGTACAAGGCACCGTGCAACTGTTTCTGCCACCCGTTGTAACATGGGCCATATAAAGCGATGTTATCGCGTCAACCACAATTAGGTAAATTCCGTTGAAAAATAAATATGCGCCTAGCATCCAGGAGTTGTTATTTGTTACAATTATTGCGAAACCCGCACCATTTTTTTATATTCTATATTGTGCCGTTGTGCAATATTATTGAGCTGAGAAATTATAGACATTTCCTGAAATGTTAAATCTTCAGGCTCGTTCCGACAGATCGCACTATTTTTACTGCATTAATTTATGGGAACACCCTATGCATATGTAAATGCTCTGAAAACTTTTATCAACCGCATTTATCGCGCATACTCAACAACACAGTGTGTGCAGCTGTTCAGTTTCAAACTCGTATTCTCATGAATTCCCACTAGCAGACTGAGCCAGCACAAATTCTTGGTCCACTTTTCCTGCGTCAGCCGAAAAAGCCGCACGGAATGGCTGAAACTTTAAACGACATCAACTCACGCATTTCGTGAGAAGTGAGTACAAACTGGCCCACACCGTCCCGTGATGGTTTGATAATAGAGTAAAACATTTGTACAATGGTAAAACTGTACCCGCCGAACGCTACCGCAAAGGAGGGTTTTGGCGATGCCAAAATTCTATTTCAGCGAAATATTATGCCAGCTTTACCAAAACCGGTGAGGAAAAAAACCTCGCAAAACATGAGGAAACAACAATGGCAATAAATAATAGCTATCTGTCTGATTACCGTCGTTCCCAATGCAAACGGTTGTAAATTGATTTAATCCGACGTACAGCAGCAAACAACGGCGCCTTCCGCGGCAAGAGTTTGTAGCATTGAAAAAAGAGAATAGACCGTTTAATCCCATTTGAACGGACTTTTTCATAGGTTTCAGTTATTTTTGGAATTTTTATATTAGCGATTCATGAATTTTTCAATTTAGTATATAAACAAGTACCGAAAAAAATCGATGAAAAGAAACATTTTTTGGTTGTATTTAGGGGGGGGGGGGCTTTAAGAGTTTCAGCGTGAAAAAAAACCCTTTGTTTACGATTTTTTTAGAACTTTACGTGAAGCTAATTGATTAAAACTTTTGTACATTATAGTGTATCATTTCAATAACATTCTGTATTTTTTCGATACAAAAAAACATCTACAAACGACTTGGTGACGAAGCTACCATTCAAAAACTACTTAACTAATTTCTTTCAAACTTTGCATACACATTCTATGTAAAAAACACCGAACATTTTTGTTGAAAATACCTTATACATACTGTAGATGTATTTGTTGAACCGAAATCGTTGTTATTTGGCAGTTTAACTTCCAAATTTATATTTTTTAACCTTTCCATATTGTAATCGTAATTGATCAACTCTATATGTTTTACTTGCCTGTACAATATAACATTTTGTTATTTGTCAATAATGTATATGAATTAAAAATAATAAGAGCACATTTTATGTTATAAACCGTCGTACATGACTGGTCACTCAAACAATGACTATATACTGCTTCTGTGTAATATTAAATTTATTCTTGGAATAATAGAATATTTAAGTAGCCAAAGTTTAGGTACACGAAAGTACCCATGAAAACAGAAATCATTTATGAAAATAGTGTAAATTTATATGAAAAATCGTTTTAGAAGTCAAAATATTGATTTTACGTTGTTAGTTCCTTTATCAACAAGTTGTATTTTAGTGATACCTGCAAGTTCATAGCACATATTAAATTAATCAATTAGAGTTTTTAGCATGGAAAAACATAAGAGATCGCCCGTGGTTGCTACTCGGTTATTGACCAGAACCTATTGAGATTGCAAAATGTCCATTGGAACAACATGCTTGGGAATAACATGATGAGCCACATTGTACAATCCCACATTCTGGGAAATTTAGGGAATGTTAGTCCGATACATGTCGCTGCTAGACCCCAAGGAATCCTCTGCATCTCCACATGTATCACGGGAAGGGGAGAGTTGTTAGTAAGTGTGGAAACAGCGTTATTATGTAATAATTGCGCTAGGCAGCCGGCTGCCGAGAATTTGGGAAATTTATCATTTATCGTATTAAGACGATTGGCCGAATAAGCAACTTGAACTCCGGATAGCTGACTATGAGAAGCATTACTTATATTTTAATATATCGGTAACGTTTCGGTGCTGATTTTACCCGGCGATAGTTTGGATGAAATGCGGAATCTTATACAGTAGCAAACCTTCGACAGTGTTTGGCACAAAGGATTAATTGCCAAAATGTGGGATTTCAATTTTCCAATTTACATAATAAAAATAATTGAAAATTATCTTACTAACTGTACCCTACACGTTTCTTATCAGAATTGTAAATCTAATAAGCTACCCGTTAAAGCAGGCGTCCCTCAAGGATCAAGAGTCGCACCAATACTATACAATATTTTTACCTCTGATCTTCCATATCTACCTACAGGCTGTAAAAAGTCACTTTTCTGTGATGATACTAGCATCTCAGCCACTGGTAAGAGTCTTCGTATTATTTGCAGTCGACTGCAAAGAAGCTTAAATATTTTCAATGATTACCTGAAAAAATTGAAAATTTCCACTAATGCGGCAAAAACACAATTGATTGTGTTTCCGCATAAGCCAAGAGCTTCTTCTCTTAAATCAAACAATAACCATATTATTAAATTTAATGGTTTGAATTTAACGTGGACAGATCAAGTTAAATACTTGGGTTTGATTTACGATAAAAAACTCACTTTTAAGGATCACATTGAAGGAATCCAAACAAAATGCAACAAATATACAGGGTGTTTGGTTCATGGTTAAGAATCTCTCGGGGGGTGATAGACTGCCATATTTGGAGAAAAAAATTGTTCTACACATACCATCAAATCTCAACCGTTACAGAGTTATTGAACATGTAGTGTAAAAAACTTATTTGTCTTAAAATAAGTCTAACTTTAAAAGTATACTTTGTATTTTAAATGTTTTAGTTCCATTCGAAAGGTGAGAAAATTTCGCATTGAGTGATGCCCTCACATGTTTCAGCTAATGAGTTTAAATAGCCTTTTCAAAGTAATTTATTGAAAATTAAACCATTTCAGACGATTTTTCGTTCATTTCTTGAAAATCATAATAGTTAACCTCATCTTTTTAATAATTCAGATTGTTAGTCTTGATGAGCTGCTTAATTTGTTCTTTGACATGATACACTTACCTTTTCTTATTTTCATGATTTTGGGTTATTCAACTTGGATATTTTTATGTTATTTTCACTAGTACCAGCTCTAATTGAAAAATTACGGCACTTATTGTACTTTTTTTCTTTTTATTCGAAAGCCAGGAAAATTTTACAGTGAAAAATGTATTAATACCTTTCAGTTAAGTGAATTTAGTATTCTTTTAAAAGTAACTTAGTTTAAAGTTAGTGCTATTATTAGCATTTTCGTTAATTTTCTTAAAATAGTAAATTATAAACATCACCATTATTATCATGGAAATAATGCATCTCAGCAAGCTCTACATTTCTTTCTTTGACTCCATTCAATTATCTCTTTTGGTTTCGACGCAAAATCGTTTTTATCACATCGTTTCATATGCAAAAATAACGATTTCGAACCCACTACATTTGTGGCGAGCTCATGCTGTGTTAACTATTAAATAGCAGCAAAATGAAAAGAGATGTAGATAAAGTGTCAAATTAAAAGTTATAGAGAACATTAAGGGGCATCAAATGAACAATAGTAACGATAAATTTTGTTGATTAATAATTAGAATAATTAAAAAACTCTCCAAAAAACACAAATTTTGAGATATTTCGTTAGTAAAAAATCATTTAGTACACTTAACTAAAAGACATTTGTACATACATTGATAGGAAATTTTCTCAGCTTTCCAATGAAATCTTGTAAATAATGATATAAAGCATATTTTTTAGATTAGAGTCTTTTAAGCACTTGCAAGTCGGTTACGGGAAAAGTATAGTAATTAAATTACTAAGAAATGAGAAGAGATAGAAATATGACGTCCAAGAACAAATTATGAATCGTCCTAAAACTCAACTTTTGGATACTGGATATTGCTATAATCATACTTCATTATTTCGAGAAAATTAGCAAAAACCTCCACAAAAACACTAACTTTTAACTACTTTACAGTTAAAAGGTAATTAAAACTAATTACTTAAAAGATATGAGAACACCATTCAATAGAAAATTTTCTCACCTTTCGAATGGAACTAAAACATTTAAAATACAAAGTATACTTTTAAAGTTAGAGGTATTTTAAGACAAATAAGTTTTTTACACAAAAAGTTCAATAACTCTGTAACGGTTGAGATTTGATGGTATGTGTAGAACAATTTTTTTCTCCAAATATGGCAGTCTATCACCCCCCGAGAGATTCTTAACCATGAACCAAACACCCTGTATAAAATGTTTATACCCTATTATAAATAGGAATTCTAGGCTCTGCCTAAAGAACAAACTATTAATTTATAAACAAATATTTAGGCCGGCAATGCTATATGCAGTGCCAATCTGGGCAAGTTGTTGTGCTACTAGGAAGAAAACGCTTCAAAGGATTCAGAATAAAATTCTGAAAATGATTTTGAAGCGTCCTCCCTGGTTTAGCACAAATGAGTTGCACAGACTCGCAAACATAGAAACATTAGAAATTATGACGAACAGTATTAATCATGTAAACAATAGGGATGAAAAGTCACCACTTGTGGCTGAACACCCAATATACTAAATTAGAAATGTAATGCAAACAAAACAATATAATCAAATAGAAAATAATATATATAAAAAAATTATACAGTAGCAGGTACTATTCTTGTAGATAGTTGAAATTTCACATGTATAATGGTTTCGTAGTAAGAGGGTCTTTTATTAATATTAAACTGCAAAATAATATGACAACCACAATAGAAAACTGAGTTATTTCCGCAGTAATACTATAACAGAATGCCAAGTCTAAGCAAATAATAGAATGTCGATTCTAATAAATCACTTCTGCGCGCGATTTATTCATTTTCATGAGAACTACTGGTTATGCCAAGTAAGTACTAAGAAAGTATAAAAACATGATATAGTTGACATTATTAAAGTTCTGTGTGAAGATATAGATTGCAGTTAATTAAAACATTATTCATACAGTAAACAAACACCAGCAAAAGGAAAAGCAATAAAAAATCTTGTTGTTGTTTATTAACGACACTTTACACCTAAGGGTGCATTCGTGTCGGAAGAAAATTGGTTTCTATAATCGTATCAACATCTTATAACAATTTACAATTCAGTATTTTATATTCGTTTGTACAAATAAGTCTTGAATAGAAAAAAACAAAAGTGGAACCGAACTGGGAGCACAACTAAACATTATCAACCATTTCCGCGACAAACATGTCTTCGTGCTGATATGACTGCGAAAAATCAATAACTGGCCTTCGATTCCTATTGCGAATGGTGAATTTTCATACATGACTGAATTTATCACTCCGCTCAGGCAAGACCATGCGTCCTCCCCACGCACACCTAATTCCCCGTGGATTTATTGCCTAGTTTGTCAAACAAGCATCAAATAATCATAGAAATTAGTCGGCTCTTTCCAAAACAATGTCAGCCCTATTGACATCACCAGGCGGATACGTCCTCTCTTACAATGCCATCAGTACAACAAACATTTAAAATACCATGCGACAAAATATGTGCAATTTTGAAAATAATAAAATGAAGATTACTAGTTATTTACAACAAAATAGCGGCAAAACACACTGCATAGTGGTCCAAAATGTAAATTTAGCAAGAACTTTGAGATTTTACTAGAACTAAACCGCTTAGACCTATTATGTCTTTGAACCCCTACCTTTTGTTGAAACAACAGTATGGGTGATTCCAATTTATCCAAGATCAAAAAATTAACTTTTTAACCATTCTAGACAGAGCCTTCGGTGCAGTTGTAAAACGAAAAGATTAATAAAAGTGCTGAAGAAAAGTAAGCTCTATCTGCCATACCTTTCATTTTACAACAAATCTAAAATCAAAAGTTTGGGTGTTTCTTAGAAAAACCGTTTTGTTCAAATAAATTTTGCGGTATTAATTTAAAACTGAAGCAGTCTTCAGACAACTTCGAGGTTATTTTTACCAAAAATGGGGTTCTTTGTAATACCAATATCACCCATTTGGGAAAAAAGAATACTTTTTCAACTACATATACGGTCACGATTCGAGGTATAATTGAGCAAATTAAAGTTTTTAGCGTTGAAAAATTGAAAAACTGATTTTTCGGTCATATTTACAAAAAACAACAATTTCAAAAAATAGGTCTGATGTCTGTCGTATCTTAGACGAAGTTATTCAAAGCATAATATTGTACAACTTTATCGAAAACATCCACCGCGCAAATTTTTTTTTTGTTTTGGGCTCTACCTAACTAAAAAATATTCTATTTAAAAAGTTGCAGAATAATATTGTAAACATATCATACGAAGAAATGCTGGCTCTAAAATGACATCTAAGGTCTCAAATAGGTTTTGTCCCACCTTTTTTGGATTGGTCCCACTGTGCGACAGTTCTTGATTCCATTTAAGCAGGAACTGAAAAAAATGTTCAAAGAGGGGAGTAAAGAAAAATTTCAAAATCGAATTTGTATTTTTGATAGTAAGTGTCTTTCAAATGCCTGAACCATAGAGATTTGAAATAAAGCTGAATTTTTTTTTTGGCCGAAATTAACTCTTGGACTTTGGCACATTTTTGCCTTTCTTATATAGCAAGGTTTCACAAAGATCACACGAATAATACTCAGCACGATGAATAATAACCATGCGATAATTGAGTTTCCAGTGTCCAGTCAGTGTTATGACTAGAATGCTGCAATTGTGTTTTGGCATTTTCGAACTCACAAGTTTTATTTTGCACGCAAGCTTGCAAGTTTCGCCAATAGTTGACATGTTCGGATGCAGCCCAAGATTGAAAATTGTGCTTTATCCAGCAGGTGAAGCTGAGTCTGGACCAACGAGGTCAGCCGCAACGTAGCCCGTTCTGGCCAATTCGTCGGCAAAATACAAATACAATAATACCGGAATGACCGAGTACCCATAGAAGTTGGATGCATTTGAAATGCTAAGTTCTTCGATTTGCGTTCGACGTGCGATTACTAATTTCGATCTTGAATCTGCCGAAGTATTGGTTTAACAATTGTTGTATAGATTCACTGAATGTACTTGGGTTTGAGATTTGCCGATAGCCGGTCTACATTAGCCGAAGATCAAGCAAGCTAAAGAATTACCTTAACATAGTAAACTTGATCTTCGACAATACTTTCAGAGTCAACGAACTGCAACGGATGAACTCCGGGTAATGGCACCATTAATGATTTGTTTGGATTAACTGATAGACTAATATGAAGGTACGATTGCTCAACAACATCAAATCAAAAAATGTGTTAATGCAAATACCAGTGATCATTATATGATAATCATCGGCGAAACCACAAATCGGAAATCCAAGCTTACGAAGTTTCCTCAGCAAACCATCGGCGACAAGGTTCCATAGAATTGGTGACAGAAAACCACCTTGAGGACATCCGCAGACACTCAGTTTCCTTGTCTTTACTTGTCCTAACAATAATCACAAATGTCGGTTACTAAGCATTATGTGTATCCAGTTAGTTATATATATGAAGATAGGTACTCAATGACCTCGTGCTGCTTCCAAAATGGATTAGAAAGACACGTTGTCAAAATATACATGTTGCATGGTATGCAGCAGCTGCTTGCCCAAAGCTAACACCCCGAATGTAGTGGTCAATTAAACGTTCCACTGATTTGAGAAGGAAGGAGGTAGGACTGATCGGTCTCATACTTTTTCGCTTCTCATAAGTAACGCGACCCCTAAGTAATAAATTTTTCAATTATTTCTCACCACACTAATGGAATTTATATTGTTGCAAGACTACAAGTATGAACTGGAACGATTCCACCTTTTCCTGGAATCTTATACGGAGCAAAACTTTCAATCGCCTAGTGACCGATTTGGTTATCACAATTACACGAGCAAATGCCCAACAATCAGAACTACCTGGAAAGAACTCAGGAGCAATTGTCGGTGATGGGTCCGTACATAGCAAGTATGGGTGTCGAAATGACAGTTGAGTACTCTGCGATTCGAAGCTCTTCTGCATAACTTTTTGAGTCGAACAAGTTCGGTATTCCACCCTCTAGAAGTATGCATATCTCGAAATGAATAAGCCTCTTGGTATGCAGCTACTATGATAGTTTGGTTTATCCATGACTTCACCAAAGTCACTTGGAGATTCAATCGTCGGAAGATACCCATGAAACCTAGTCTCGAAGCCTTCTTGGTAGAGATCCTAGTTCGTATATTTGGGATTACGATATGTGACGATATTTTTCGAGACGCTGAAAGTATCCAAGATGGTGTACTTATGATCAGATAACGACGATTCGAGTTCGCTAGGTACGAGCCATTTCGCCAACTTATGCGTTATACCGCTAGAGCAAAGAGTTACATCTAACACCTCTTTTCTGCCAGCTCGTACAAATGTTGGGCGATTTCCTACAATAATTATGTGCAGATTAGTACTACTTAAGTATTCCATCAATTCGGTGCGCTCAAAGTGAGATCTGAGCTGCCTCAAATTATGTGGTGGGCATATGCATCACTGCCGATTATGAGAGGAAACACATGTTTGCCACAGTATGGTACAACTCTTTTGAAGTCATCAGAAGGTTGAAGCTTTTCCTTCTTGCACAAGGCTATACTTTTATGCTGAAGATTAATTTGTGCTACTCTAACCATACTCGATCACAGCACTACACATTTCATCATCACCATTTTTTTTTTCATTTTTCACTATTTTTGGCCCATAAGTAACATAAAAAAATATTTTTTGTGCTTTTCAGCCAAAAAGCAGAGCTTCAAAATAAAAGAAAAATTGAGCGTTTAACATGCAAACATTTTTTTTTGAACCACGCACAAAGATTCAGTATGATTTTAAACGTTTATATGATAATCCTCACTTAAGATGCTTAAATCTGTTCAATCAGTGCATAACAAGTAGTATTAGAATTTTACATATACATACAGCCATAGCCACAAATTGTCGAGCTAAAAAATTAAATGTATGTATTTATAGCAATAACAGGTAGATAGGTTCCATTAAAGGGCGAACACGAAATTATTGCGACACATTCAACAACATTTTTACCAAACATCAACCAAATTTTGCACACTTTTTCATTGATGTGTATTGTTTACATGCTGTCAAACTCGAAGTCGTGTTTTTCGATTCAACGAAAATGGAGGTGAACCAACGCGAGTCGAGAGAACAAATTCTTTCCAAACACCTGGAATTTCCTGACCTGTCGCACCGGCAGTTGGGAAAAATGTTGAACATTCACCATTCAACCGTCTCCAGAGTGTTGAAGCGGTTCCAAGAGCGGTTGACGTTGGATCACGGAAGGAGCTGGAAGAAAACCGGGACCGGAGAACAAAAAGACGGAGGGAAAGGTGAAGCGGATGATTAAAGCAAATCCCAACGTCTCAAGCCGTGATTAGGCTAAAAAGATAGGCATGTCGCAGAGCTACGTCCAGAATGCAAAGAAGAGAGCTGGACTACATACATACAAGGTACAGAACTTCCCAAACCGCGATGAGCGGCAACAATCGACGGCTAAAACTCGGACACGGAAGCTCTACGAGAAGATTCTGACAAAATATGGCTGCTGTGTGATGGACGACGAAACGTATATAAAAGCCGATTTTAAGCAAATTCCGGGGTTGAAGTTTTTCACCGGCAAGAGCAAGTTCTATGTGGACGACAAATTTAAGAAGATGAAAATGTCGAAGTTCGCCTCCAAATATCTCATTTGGCAGGCCACCTGCTTTTGCGGACTTAGGAGTGAGCCTTTCGTGACAAAGGGCACAGTAAATGGCGAGATCTACAAATTTGAGTGCCTCGAGAAGCGCTTTTTGCCGTTCTTGCAGCAGCACGACGAAGCTGCGCTATTTTGGCCAGATTTGGCATCATGCCACTATTCTAAAAGTGTCCTGGAGTGGTATGAGGCCAATTCTGTCCATTTTGTTCCAAAGGACATGGGCACTGGGTACTGGGCAATGATGAAGCGGGAACTTCGGAAGAGCAAGAAGACAGTCAAAGAGGAGAAGGACATGTTAATGGAAAAAACTGAGAAACTGGTACCGGATGACACTGTAAAGACTTTGATGGAGGGCATCAAGCGAAAATGTACTCAAGGCTCCATCGATGAACTTTTCTTTTGATTTTTGAAGTAAATATATGTATAAAACTACCCTAAAATTTTGGTTTGATTTTATATATTATAAGAAAATTGGCATGACATTTTCGGTATCGCAATAATTTCGTGTTCGCCCTTTATTTACACCAATTACAATGTGCCCAGAACGTGCTAAGACGCGTGAAAAAATTTTATCACATTGCCTCCATCGATCGTCGATCTACTGAGTAATATCTTTGTTGAACACGGAGGTATCCAAACTACCAATTATTATTTCGAACAATTTGAATTTGAATCTTAGGGTTACTATACGATGTAACCAATTTCGGCTGATCTAATCGTGTTGAGAACAGCGCACTACCCAAAGGCGTCGATCCACATCGTATTAGATTTACTTTAGATCTGATCTACTATTTCATTTGCATTTTTTTGCAATTTAACAACCCTTATTTCTATATAGTCATTCAACATCATCAGTTTATTGGATCTCGCGCAGCGGTTCTTCGTAGAGTGATTAATGGTACCGTACCAGTCACGCCGGATCGTGAAATTTTGCAATCGTGGGTCTCGCGAGAACAATCCTATAGTCGTCTGAACGATCCTATATATTTATTTCACATGCTTTCCACTCTTCATGGACTGTCATTTTTCTTCATTTTCCTCACTTTATATTTGCAATCGTTTTGAACTTTCCATGCTATACCTATTACTGTTGTTTGCTTGGCAAATGGGTGCCTTGGCTGCAGAACTGCAGCTCGTCGCGATTTTGAATAGCAAATTGAGTTGCTACGAAGAATGCAAAACATTACCCGCGCTATCTCTTTATTGATTTACTCAATAGCAACATTATGGAAACAACTTCATGAGGTATGCTAATGGATATGGGGAGGAATATTGTTTTACTTATGTCTTACTCAGCCCACTGAATCTTTTCGCTGCAACTACCAGACTATTGAGTGTGTGTTCCGATTTTTCGAAATATATATACAGTGATTTCTTTTTAATGTAATTTTTTGCGTGTTCTTTTCACTATTTTTCCACGTTGAGCTTTCATTAAATTACACCGACTTTTAACCTGCAAACATCAGCGCAAGAAGAGCATTCAGTATACCTGTATATTGTTAGTGATTTTTCAAATACAGCAGAACTTTTTTTCGACGAGATTGATAAAAAACTGCAAAATTTGCTTCTGTTCTACATCATAAACTTGTGCCAGTTTGACCATATCTTATCACAAGCAAACCTGTAATTATGTTGTACTCCATCATTTAAGCGAATAATTTGCATTTATCATAGCATTTCACGCGTCCAGGCAGCAAACTCGCGAAAAGATCGTAACCATATGCCTAGTACAACAGAGTGCACGAGTTTCATTTTTCATTGAACTGATTTGATGTCTTATTTTCTAGATTAACACCAATTACCATTTCCTGGTCAAGTACATCTCTCGAGTGATATCATTGTTGCGGCTTTTTGTTTCAACGTGCATTGCGTGCTCAGATTTGTAGTACTTAACCACTTAAATTCGTTCGCGCATAGTTCTATTTGGCAAGTGCAGAAATGCAACGTTATGCCATTTCTTTCCTAGCTTTGCTGATGCACAGTCACAGTTCTACGAGTATGAATACCTTCGACGCTGGACTCTGGTGAGTTGACGGAGTTTCTAAAGTTAAAAAAAAAACAATGTAACAGCTCTTCAATTTCAGGATCTTCGGAGCACTTATTGGTGCAGCCCTTGGCCTGCAGCTAAACTGCAGTACATTGCGAATGGACGTCTGCGAACTGAACAACGTAATTATCACCGAATACACAGATGTGTCAACATGGGAATTTCCCGATCATCATGATCTTGTCTTCGGTATCTATCCTATGTCGGACGAAAGTACCATGATCACCGCCGTCACCAAAGAGGTTGCGGAAAAACTAACAAACGCTCAAACGATCGCAATGCAAAACGTTTCCTTGATGTCCTTCTACCTTTGGGAACACCTGCTGAGCTTGGACGTTTCGTACAACTATCTGCCTGAATTGATTGTAAATCCCGATTCGACGTACCACTTAAAATCACTGAATTTGAGCCACAACAGACTTCAGTCGATCAACTTTCTCAAAGGCCTTTACAAACTGCGTGATCTTGACTTGAGCAACAATTATCTGGAGAAGGTTGACCTTTCCAGTTTCGATGTGGCAAAGGATCTCGTTACCTTAAAGCTATCGCATAATCGCATCCGTACCATCACAACCTTCACTGATCTGCTTCATCTACCCCGTTTGACAACCTTGATGCTTAACAACAATCAGTTATCGATCCTGGATGCGAGCCAGTGGCAGTTCAACGTTCTGCAAGAAATGTTTCTCTCCAACAATCGCTTGTCCTACATCAGCATGTGCGAAATACAGAACTCCTTTCCTCGGTTGCAGTCACTGTACCTGGACGGAAATAACTGGGAATGTTCGAATCTCAATAATACCATCTCCCAGCTGCACCAGTATGACGTTAAACTGATTAACTACAGTGCGCACAACTGCACAGAAGCCGTCGAGAACATTTGCTGTCACTAATCTGCCGAAATCACCTCTGGAGGCCACCATGGTTCGTGCCAGTCAATTTCGACAAGCTTACTCAATCCTCCTTATAGGGGGAACAAACTGGATCCAGCCCCGACCGACCCAACCAATGTAGCCAATTATTATTTGTTATACCGATATTTATCCGAGCTTAATAAAGTGAAGTTTGTTTTATACATTCGTTGAGTCAAGTTTCTGCGTGTTTGATAATATCAACCTATTGGTGTTTAGCATTGGTGTGTTGCTGTTTTTTCCGTGTCATCTTATCATACCTGATTAATCGTATTACTTAGCGTCACATTGTCGAAAAGAAGGAATGTTGTTTGGATGGTTGTGTGCTGTTGTTTTTTGGTGAATGGTGCGCTTGTACGGATATCGCTTGTTTTATTCTACAATGCGATGACGCCGTCGAACAATGTTCCCTTCTTTAGGTGACCTTTCTCGGTCGCAAGTAAATACAACGGAATGCTATTAACGTTTTGCGGCAAATTCTTTGTTTCGCTGTCTAGATGGATTTGTGCCAATGCAATTATTAGTAACTGATTTGTTGTTGGAGAACATTTTACTCATTGTATTTTTTCTTCTTTTTTCAGGTAATCAAATATCAGAAAAGCGAAGAAACGGTAGTGCAAAGGTATTTTTGAACAATTAAAATTGGTCGAAAATTTTATGACGAGAAATAGTTTTGTCGTAGATATATTTAGATTGAAAACTAATTATATTCACTCTTTCTTGTTTACGACGAATGCGAGATTCGTTCGAAAGCGATATGGACGAATAACAAGCCAATTTAATTTCGCTGTCGTAAATGAGAATACGAGCCACCTTCGCAAGGTTGTCGCATTCGTCGTGCACAAGAATAAGGGTGATAAACAATAATAAAAACCAAAACTAGTTTTATCAAGATTCAAACCATACATTTAGATATAGATATCTATAGATGAGTTTATTAAATTATAATCAGAATATGATACATGTTACATACCTAAGGTGTTCAGTCGCGAAAGGTCTCGAATTTTATAAATCCTTTATTAGACAGTGCAAGATACCGATTTATTTAGATAATCATAGTTCTCATGGACTCATGCAAAAACTTACTAGGGGCTTTCCCAGACCCAAGTGTTTCGGATCATGACCGAATGTATTTCCAGGTTGCTGGAAGATCTTAGGCCGACAGAATGAAAAAAAAAACAGCGAGTGTGGAGTCTGCTTCGTTCTCTATTTTAGATCTATTCTGACATGCACTACATGACCAGTAGGGCGACAAGAAAAAAACCGGAAATCGCACTGGAACACTGAGTAAGCCACGTTCAGAAGCTCTAGCAAAACTGCCATGAATTTAATTGATCCGGACCTAACCTCAGTATTCCATCAGGTATTGATCGATTATTTTGACAATCGCGAACGTTAGTAAAATTCTCAACAGAAATGCGATTGTTCAAATGAGCAGTGCTGCAGCATGATTTTCCTGGACATTACCAAGTAACAAAAGCGTATAAAATCAATTTAGGCGCTTGATGTTTCCAAATTTTCAGTGTCAGCTCCCGCCAAGCATTTCCAGCTATTTCTTTTGTTCAATTCTATTATCCACAAAGCAATATTATAAGTCCCGAGAAATTTAATTGGTGTCCCTGTAAAATAACCCGTACAAAACTATTAGGGAGTTACATACCTTTTTATTTTTCAAAGAATTACTTACTTATTACTTCAATTACTTATTTTTTTATTACTTTATTTGAAAGTACAACTCCTTGAGAATATTTTCCTAAATTTATATAGGGATCCGATAAATAGATTGAAAGTTACAGTCTACCAAGAGCAAGGTAACTTGAATTTTTAAACTCGATTATCTCGAAAAGACGTTTTTCCAAAAATAGTTTTTCCGTGATCACGAATTGCCGGAAACACACTCAAACTTAATTTTCTTATTAATTTTTGGTTTTTGGTTTTTCAGATGAGAATTTTTTAATACAATTTTTATAGCTTAAAACAGCGGAGGAATTCCACGAAGATCCGTCCGAAAATATTTAAAATCGTGACGGACCATCTTAGATCCCTATGACACTTTACACGTTTCCTTGGCATGGAAGACTAAAAATTTTCCACAATCAGTAAGATTATTTCGACTAAGGAGTAATTCTTTAAAAGGGCGTAAACATTTCTAAGTGCATCATGTTACAATTTTTTTTGTTCGATTATTGTATTTTATACAGCAAAACTTTTTTAAAACGAGTTTCAGGGAATAAATGTTTAAGCACGAAAAAAAATATGCACTGAAAAAAATGCTGTGTCGTTTTTCACAAAAACAAAATTTGTGTTAAAAATTTAAATTGCAAAAAAGCCCATTTTTTCTAATTTTTTATATTTTGTCAACGAAAACCTAAAAGGAAAAGAAACATTTTAAATGTGATTGTATGATTGAGAACTCATCGGTAAATTTTTTTTCTAGCAATAACTTTATACATGTTCTTAAATTTCATACTAATTGACATACAAAACTGTAATTTTTTTACAGAACAGGATTCTAAGTATCATTTTAAATCGAAATGCATTTAACAAAAATCTTCCAAAATGCGATAGTTTCAGAGATATTTGGAATTTTGTTCTAACAAAAACAGTTGATTAGTGTGATTATGCTCTTTTCAAAAGTTATTCGCATTACCCCATCATGAAATGTCAAAAATAATGTTTATTATTTTAAAGACGTAGAAGAAAATTTTTCAGTATATTTGGATCATGGAGAAGCTTTCAATAAAAAAAATTTCCTAACAACAACTTTCGACATATTTTTATAATTACTATTTGCAGTCAAAAATACAATTTTCTTTTTGGATATGATTCTAAGCGCTATTTTATATCAAAATGATTATAACAACAACAAATAATTGAAATGTTGTTGTTCTCGAGATATTTTAAATTTTGTTTTAAAAACACAATTCTTTCGTTTTATTACGGCCTTTTCAGAAGTTTCTCGCGTTTCTCCATCAACAACAATAAGTTTTTCAAAAGGCTCATAACATTTCCTGTAACTTTTTCTTTGACATCAATGTGATATAGTAAACCATTTAAAAGCTATACGAAAACAACCAAAATGCTATTCAACCATAGGGTCTTATGATTAAGCTAAATAGTTCGATCATATTTTGGGTATTTTCATATAACTTTCAAATGGGTTATAATATCGCCTTGATATCAAAAGAGAAGTTGCAGGAAATGTTATAAGACTTTTGAAAAACGTATTGTTGTTGATGGAGAAATTGCGAATAACTTCTGAAAAGGTCGCAATAAAACAAAAGAATTGCGCTGTTAAAACAAAATTTGAAATATCTCGTGAACCACTACATTTTAGAAAATTTTTGTTATGAGCATTTTGATTTAAAATAGCGTTTATTTTTGACTGCAAATAGTATGAATTATAAAAATATGTAAAAAGTTGTTGTTAAGAAAACATCTTTATTCAAAGTTTCTCCATAACCCAAATATATTGAAAAAATTTCTTTTACATCGTTAAAACGATAAACATTTCATTTTTGATATTTTATGACGGGGTAACGCGAATAACTTTCAAAAAGGACATAATCACATTAATTAACTGTTTTCGTTGGAACAAAATTCCGAATATCTCAAAAACTATCGCATTTCGGAAATTTTTTGTTAAATGCATTTCGATTTAAAATGATACATATAATTGTATTCTGTAATAAAATTACAGTTTTGTATGTCAATTAGTATGAAATTTAAAAACATAAATAAAGTTATTGTTAGAAAAACTTTTTTACCGATAAGTTCTCCATCATACAATCACATTCAAAATGTTTCTTTTCTATTTAGGTTTTCGTTGACAAAATATAAAAAATTAGAAAAAAATGGGTTTCTCGCAATTTAAATTTTTAATTCAAATTTTTGTTTTTGTGAAAAATATCACAAAATTTTTTTCGGTGTATATTTTTTTCATACATAATTATTTATTCCCTGAAACTCGTTCTCAGAAAATTATGCTGTATAAAATAGAGTAATCGAACAAACAATTTTTGAAATCAAGGCACGTAGAAATGTTTACACTCTTTTGAAAAATTGCTCTTGTATCACAATATTGCAATTGTCAGAGAAAATGATGGAGATTCATAAACCGAACACAACTTCAAAGTTTCGTTCGAATCGACGATGGTTATATTTTGTGGTCGGCCGGTTTCTTATGGAATCTCTCAGCGATTTTTTAGGAAAAACGTTCCCGAATGCAGGATAAAATTATTATTTAATCAACTAATCGTTAAGGTACGCAGAATACCCATATACTAATGAAATTTTTTGAGTTTCGTTATTTTAGTTGATCTATTGGTCTTCAATCGTGATCACCGCAAACCACTTAAATAAAAAGGGGTTTCGGGAAAACTGCGTCAATTACCATTTTATTTTATGAACTAATGCTTGTTTGTTTCACTGAAAAATGTAGTACCGAAATTCTTTAAATCATTGCTTTATGCCTTTACGTAAATTCAAACTTTCATGACATTTTTCGCACAAAAAGATATGTAACCCCTTAATGTATATAGCAATGAAATAGGATTTAGAGCGTACTAAACCCCTTCATGCCAATGTTGTTTGTAAACAACAACGACTTTAAACAGTTATAAATTTGAGGCAAGATTTGCTCACAAAAACAAATAAGGGTAATATATGTGACTATTGCCTTTCAATGAAGTATTAACAGTTACAAGGATCAGCCCTAGAATTGATGTTATTGTAGTTAGTCTGGTTGGATTCAGACAGAGCAGTGCTGCCAGGAACAGTTGACGGTGACGGCGAAAAATGATTTTTTCATATATCATGTTGCAATATTATTGAAAACTGATAAAACTTATCAATTTAGACTATCTTTAGCTACGTTTTCCATGCAATTGGACTATTGTAAATATTCTAGAAGAATTGTATGGAGAATCGGAAGGTAAAATTTTAGCAGCTTGTAGCACTGCGAGGGAAGCATCTATCTTTATGAAAAAAAGACTTTTCGTGTTTCTTTACCCTACCGTTTTCCAGGAAAATTAGTTTTGAAACCCTACATACTCCAGAAAAAAGTTGGGCATGAAAGGGTTAAATCATTGACTATAAACTTGATCCGATTCCTCAATTAAGGGGTTATATACATAGTTGAAAGAAAAAAGTGCGCTAAGCTCGAGAGTTTTTTAAAAAATTATGCTAGTTTGGATTTAAACAGCATAAATAAAAACAAGTTGTTTTAAAAGAAATATTGAAAATTGCCCGGAGTTATGGGCCCCTCTTCCAAAGCGCATTTTTTTCGCCGAGGCATGCGGTGAAAACTCCCAACTGATAACAAAAAAGTAAAAAAAAATATTGAAGTAAAATTCTATTCTGAACGATTCAATTTTCCAAAAAAAAATTTTGAGATAAAAAACTGTGTTGCGTTTGATGTTTTAGGTGTTTTTCAACAAAATGAATTTCTGTTTTTGTAAAGTAATGTGTATAACGCGAATCAATTTACATCCGATTACCAAAAACGTGGTACCGCTGGAAAGGGTATTCAAAACCCAACAAAATGGTATAACGGTTTCCTGTGTAACCTTCTTTTGTTTTTTTTTAAATCGTGATTGATCTCGAAAATCTGCATTGGGGTAGGTTGGCCGAATTTTGTGTGGGGTTGGTTGGCCGAGTTGTAAATTTAGAGAGCAATGTACACTTTGATATTCGTGAAATGCTAACATTTTTTCTGAGCGAAACTGGATATTATGCGAATATTGATGATTATTAGGAAAAATATGCATGATGAATAAGTAGTAAAAATAAATTTAAGTTAAAGTTCACTAAAATTGCCAGAACTAAGTCTAACAAAATTAAAAGGTAGTTTAAAAGTAATGCGTGGATTTTTTTTGTACCTATTGTAAGGGAATGTAATCTAGGTTGGGACGGGTTTGTTTATAGACTGATATCTTGTTTGCATGACAATATTTTTTAGCTTGTAGTACACCATTTTGTAAATATATTATGTGGCTTAATGTCTGCGAATGGAAGATGTTTACTTGCAATTTTAAATAAGACTCAGGATCAATTTGCTGCATGACGATAAAATGGCCAAAAAAATGTGTCGTATGGGTTGGGACACTTCAAACTATTTAAATAATTAAAGACAATTTGTACGCATGCGTAAGTGCATGGTGTCCCAACCTATACAACACGTTTGTCCCAACCTACTTTTCGAAGAAAAAAAATCCAATTAAACAAACGCAAAATCCTGATCGCTAATAACATTTCATTTAAGAAGTCTTAACACTTTTAAATTATTTAGGGTTACTGTGCCCTAATTCATCTTAGCACCTCTATTCATCCCATCCATTTGAACACATTAGTTAGAGCAGTGTCTGCTATCTCTATTCAACGCATTTGCTCAAATGGTAGGATGAATAAAGGTGCATTGTACTCGACTTTTCGCTTCGCTCTAGCGCGAGTATTATACATTTTCCAAGCTAGATTTTTTATTGATTTGCTTCTTAAGAACGAAGCAAAGATGCTGATACCTATTTAAGCGCAATTCAATCAGTTTAAGCCGAATTATCAGCGAAATAGTGTGATTCCGTGACTAATGAGATGAATAAGGGCACGTCTACCCTACGTTGCAATTTCGATGAAAAAGATTCGATTTATGGCCCAAAAATCAGCACAACAAAAGATTTTTCGCTCGTTTTTTGCTCAGAATGAATGAACTATAACTTCAATATGGCATCAAAAGTGAGCTACGACCGAGTCTAGTATGTGCTAAAAATAACAGAAGGCAACACTGCATAGGAACGAAAATATCGAGTTATCCCATCCTATACAGCGTCCCAACCTATACGACAATCCCTTACATTATACGAATCTATAACAAAGCGTCGAAAGTCAAAAGGTCGAACGACAAAAGGTCGAAACACAAAATGTCGAAAAATAGAAGGTCGGATAAATTAAAAGTAGAAACCAACTTTTTAACCTTTCATTTAAAAAAAATACCATTCAAGAAACTAAAAATCAAATATCATAACTAATATATTCATAGATTTAATTTTAAAGGATTGGCAATGTTCGAACAAAGGCGAATTTGTATTTTTGAAAATATAATTTAAGTTTAGAAAAATAGTTTATAATATATATAGAGATATATTTTTTTGGATATTATAGTGAAACAAAAGATTTTTTAACAATATTATAGGATAAAGTGCCTATAATATTGTTAAAGTGTGAGGGTGCCTCTCTTATTCTTCAACTCCTCGGCCTACAATCGATGGAATGCGTATAAATTGACATCAAGGAGCTTTGCTTCGTTGTTATGATCCAATATAATAACACAAAAGGCTTGAAAACGGTGAAATGCTCGTGTTTCAGTCCAACGAAAACTCGAATCGAGTGACCCTATTATTGGCCCTACCATTTCACTCAATGTGTTGAACAAAGATGGAAGACACTGCTCTAACCAACGGCTTCAAATGGGTAGGGTGATAATATAAACATGGTGGTAGAGCTCATTACCCTATATAGAACTAAAGGTGTCGCATACCAATCATAGTTACTTCATCATGTTTAACACTCGAAAGTAATTGTTGTAGTAAAATAAATAAATAAATAAATGAATATATAAATAAATGAAACAACACTACCGCCTAATATGGCTACGCCACATCGCTTTGCTTCGTATGTTGTCCGACGTTACTCCAATCAGTCGAACCTAAACTAATTTATAGCACCTATGGTTGAGTAAGCCTGGCAAACGAGGGGATCACAGGTTTACTTGCGAGGGGCCGCCGCTTTCGAGCGGGGTGGGGCTTCTGTTCCTTGGCCTTATTTATGCGGCTACATCGCATTACGCTGGCTATGCGGTCAACTTTAAAGCAGTTCCGTCCTAGCCTTTTCGAACATACTTTGTGTCTGGCACATTCGAAAAAAAATTGAGCTATTGGATATTGCAGTACTATTTTCTGTATAATTGATTGCGACAAGCGATCCAAATAAGTGTTGCACCGCAAATCGCAAACCATCATTCAGAAAGGAATATAATTATCAGATCAATCATCATATAAAGAACAGCTCATGTTATAAAAAAGGAAAAACACCGAAATATGTCTCTTCTATGAAAAGTCAGTGTTGGCGCCCTCTATGCTGTCACAGGAGGCACTAAAATTTTCTAACCAAAATATAACTCGCATTATGTACTACAATTCTTCTGAACATACAATTGAGCTAAGTCTAACCATTATTTCACAAAAATGTATAGTTCGTAAGAATCGAGTACTGATACACAACCATGCACTGCTAGGCCCCACGCAAAACTGACTCAGACATCACTTCGTTAAAAGTTTAGTAACTTCTTTTAACAATGCCAGCTTAACTAGCAGTCTTCAATAAAGTTGTAAACAATAAATACAATAATACAATGCATACAGTGCCACCTAGCGGCGAAGATGCGAACTAGTGTGTTTTTTACTTGTAAATTATCTAAAAATCCCATACAAATTTCAGGCACGTTGGTCCGGTAGTTAGACTTGTCCGATTTGTTTCAAATTTGGTGCAAGTACTCCTAGTGGGAATAGGAATCGATTCAGGGGTGGACCGATTGAGTTTTCAAAAATTCATTATTTTTCTGGTCAGTCTTTTGTCCACTGATACATTTGATATGTACTATTTTACTTATTTTACCAAACTCGGCCAACCTACCCCAGCTCAGGGGTTGGTTGACCGATTTTTCACTCCGCATTTGATTGTTAATAACATTTTCACATATGTACAGAAGAGTTGTATCTTCATGATAACGTAAAATGTTTATCAGAAAGTCTAACCAGAATGAGTACAGAAATTCCGAAAACAAAACTCGGCCAGCCGGCCCCGATCTCCCCTATACAACGGTGAGCTACAACATGGCACCTGCCGTGACAGAAATACATAACGATGCAATGCAGACTAAGAACTCACTCCTAAACTTGTTTTGCTGCTTCCTTGGATTCGTGGATGTTGAGCCCCATTGTACCGTTTGATCTAAAAATAAATGTTCGCAAAATCAGCTTCAATTTTTTTATCCCCAAGAAAATCATAGTGAGATAGAAAAATCAAGATTTTGGTAAATTATTGTTATCAATCGCCATATCACTTTAGCCAATGCATTGAACAGAAGGAGCACTCACGGCTCTAACTTAATTTAATATGGGAATATTGGCTTGGCACGTAAAGCATAATAAGTGGCATGGGGGAGTTTTCCGCAAAATCCTGAGAAACATAGTGGTTTCTAAACTAACTTGTTCGACGCCTGTTTTACTTCCACTTTCTGAACACCGTGAAGCAGGCATTAAATAACAGTTTTGCTCTGCCACGCGTACTGCACTTTCAAGCCTTATCCTTATGCTCCCTTGTCATAGCACCGGCAGCAAATTGATAAATCACTTCGCCTAGCCAAAGCAATCTCTACTCTTAATACCCCTTAGGACACAATTAGTCTGTCAAGGTGTGTAATTTCGCTCCATTAATCGAATCGTTTGGTCGTTCAAGAGTGCAGCGATACACCTAACAGCTTATGAAAATTATGTACCAATGCACTACTGCTGGTTTCTTATTTCAGTATCTTGAGCATAGCGCTTGATAAAAACGTTCACCACCGGGTACAAGTGTTCCAAGATAGGTCTAATTGATGTCAATTAGTAAATACTAAATCGCTTAACCGAACTAACGGCGTGTAACTCCATGGAGAACACGAGTCACTGACTACAATCGTACAATATCAATCAGTCGAGTAGCAAAATCAGCTTCAATGTTATGTGTTAGTATCTCGCCATCCTGAGGGCGACATCAGTACATCAAGCTACTCATGCACTTATGGCTGTACATATATTAAGCCAACTTATGACGGATTGTTCAACTCATATCAGCAGATTGCTTTTGCGTTTCTCTCATAGCAGCCGGAGACCGGAAGTCTAGTGTACTAATGACCACATAACATCGGTCGTGTGTAACACTGTTATATGTGGTATTGTGAATATTGCTAAACTTGTTTTAGGGAGTATGTATCAAATGTTGAAAGGATGTGGTTCCTTATAGACAAATGCAATATTTAGCATAACAACATTTTAAAGTTTCTCAAAATTATCGGAATACAACTTGATCAACGTTGCACTTGCACGACGATCAGCTTTATATGGAATGCATCCATTAGTCACAACTGCCTGGGATCGCGGTACGACTGCGAACTAATGTTCTATGACAAGGCGCGGGCTTGCACTTGTATAACGGCGACAATATCCTTCGTGAGCCACTCCAGCTCACGACTCATAAGTCTTATGGGAACTTTGCGCATTCAATGGTATGCCCTACAGCCGCGCTCAAAAAAATATTCGAGTTACAGTCTGTAATATTTCCCCACTTCTCACTGTGTACCTGTTATTATTTATACCTGGCTGGTATAACTTTTAAGTTTAATTAAAACAAAACACCAGCATGTCGTCGTTGGCTGCTTCACATGCAAACGACACCCGCTGGCGAAGATACACACACCCGGCCTGGCGACCTGTTCTCCTCTATGAGCCACCCTAGAGTACAATCACTCTTCGGGAGCTGTCTGTCCTACATTGAACACTAATACCGAGCCATGGTCTCTAATGAGAAAATACACCCAAAGCGATATTTATTCAAATTGAAAAAGATTAGAAATGCACGAAGGTAATCAATTTGCCTTCCTTCAGTGCACCCGCCGTTTATAGGTGCACTTACCTATCATTGGCTGAGACAAGCGATTGGGTTGGATTCAATAGGGCTCGCGCTTGGCCGTGCTGTGCGCATACTGCATCGAGTCAGTTTATTAGTTTGCAGTAATTATAATAAGCCATGTTTAGATTGAAGTATTCACTCCAGCTGGGAATTGTGGGTTAGTCGGTTGATGATTCCTCGTTACAAGGTTACGGCTAATGAGCGTATTACAATATTTAGCAGTGTGCATTGCACGGAACAAGAAAATTACAGCTATTAAACAAGAAGCTATCATCGTTGGCGATAATCAGATCACTTACATATCGGATACACAGAAACCGTAGCATATTTTTTCAAAGGATCTGCATAATTTGGCTCAAATGGCAAGTTCCCATGAGTAGAATTTGTGCCTTGCAGGTACTTTAAGCTCACGAGTAGTATGCGAATCTGGGGGTAGGCGTAGAGTAGTTGGTAAATCGATTGCGTTGTACGCAGCGCACCTGGGTTCGAGTCCCGACCCCGCACTTAGGGTTAGAAATTTTTCATAAGAGATTTTTTTAACCCGAAGAGGCGAATGACCTTAAGGTTAAAATATCTATAATCGAAACAAAAAAAAAGTATGCGAATCGCGTGCGGGAGAGCCTCTACATCACTCTGGAATAAAAATTTTAGTACTCATAAGTACCTCTACAATGCAATTGAGGCACTTTTCAGTAGTTGCATATCAGATGCTATGAGGTTCCGTAGAATGATTCACAAAGATCACATTGAAATGAGTGCACTGAATAGTAACCATGTGATAATTGAGTTTGCTGTTGCCGGTCTTTCACATATAGATAGGTTATGCCATCACTCTAAAAATCGACAACCTGATCGCGGTCTGGAGAGCCGAGTATCATATCATCCGACTCAGTTCGTCAAGATCGGAAAATGATTTTTTTCTAAGCCGATTTGCATTTCCGGAGTTACGGGTTGAAGAGTGCGGCAACACAGCACATATGGACATATAAACTGGTACCACCGTCATATCAAAAAGATGCAAAACTTCTTCAAATGGGAACAAAAATATTGGATTTTCTAATCACTAAACCTGTAAGTAGGGGTTTCCCCGCTACTTGGTCTCTGATATAAATTTGCCCGGCAGACCCTGTCTAAAGCAGGGCGGCCAAGATATCTCTACCGGTAAGACTGGATTTTCGTAACCACAACAAACAAAACAAGAAACAGGAAAACGAACTAACTTTACTAACTTGTTCCAATCCTGCGCTAATCTGCTGCTACTGACGGATACGAGTGGCGGGTTCGCCAACACTTGGCCCCCCGGCACTTCCGTAAGAATGAAATAAACGCTTATCGTGAAGAGGGCGATAGTATTTTTTTTCGCGGTTGAGATTTTCACACGCGGGTATCTTTCGCACAACGGTTTGCGATCTTCTCCCTATTTTTTCTCGTTTTCACACCGTCGCCACCAAAATAAACCTTGCATTTCACCACCGCCACCGCCATCCCTTGCAGAATCGCGAATTCAGCACTCCTTTTTCACAGCAAGCAGAGAATTAGAACCTAGCTAAACCCTAACATTTATATACAAATATATCATCAAATTTACTACACCTATCCAGCCCTACCGAAACGTTCAAACGAGCAAAAACCAACAGCATTTACAGAGAAATGTGAACGATCATGTGGGACAGTTTTGAGCATAAAAAACAAATACATTCTACGTAAAGAGTAACCAAAAACAGGTATATTTCCACCCAGTGCCAAATTGCTACCCTGACGGGTTGCAAACCAAAGTCAATTTGACCACATTGGCCATCTACGACGGAGTAAAGGAAAATTTAAATTTCTGAACCGTCGAAATTTGATTTGATCTCAAAACAATTTTTCGCGAAAATTTACTTGGTTGAACTTGAGTTGATTCTGCTCACTTTTGCCTTTCTCATATAGGAAGGTTAAGCCATCATACTGAAAATCGTCAAGCTAATCCCGGAGTGAGCGGCGAGGGGTTAGCTCTTTCCACATACCACACAACCCATTGTTTTGAACAAGAATTATAAGCAGTACTTTTCGCGACAATTAGGAGCTACAGTGACAAGTCACTGAATTACTAAAGAAGTCCGCCCTTTTGTAACATTTTTAGCGAAAAAAAAATTGTGAAGAGTGTCCCACATAGAATCGCATCACGGAAAAATTGCCTAGTGGACCGATCCTTTTCAAATTTTCGGACAATAAAATATTATTATTCATGAATTCAACTAATAATGTTATTGTGTTTTGGACTGAGTTCCAATCGCCAAATAATATTTTTAGTAGTATCCAATGGGTTAAACAGATTCGAAATATTGAGATAAACGGATGCAATTATGTTAAAAACACCCCTAGAGGCAGCATTCGAACCTACAACCTTTGGGTATCCAACCCAATGCACTAACCCTTACCATTTCCCATTGGACTTCGAATATTACCATTCGAAGTAATTAGAGTAGAAATTAAAATTGATCAAATCGGCGCTGTTGGGCTATCTTATGACAAGCGCGATTTAGCACATTTCGAGAAAAAACCATTTTAAAAGTTTTAGATTGAATATCTTGGAAAGTATAAATGGTAGAAACAATTCAGAGAAGACAATTGGTGCTTCTATATATTCTGTATTAGTCTCTCAAATATTATGAAGATCGATTGACTACATTGCGAGTTTTTAGTAAAAATGTAAACAAAAGTCGCACTCACACTTGTCATAGGTGTGTATTGATGACAAAATTTGTATGGCGTGTTATAACCGTGCATAAAATTTTTTGCATGCAAATAAAGCATCAGTTATTAACTTTTATTCAAATTATTGGCTTAATTTGGTCTATAAACAATCGGTGAGATGCATTTTGAAGGAAATGAGTTAGGGAATCTAGAAAACAGTTATTTTTGGTTACAGTGTTGCCAAATACGCTATATTTGCAGTTTAAAACTCAAACTACATTTTTCTCACAATTCGTGTATTTTTATTTTGAAAATGATTATGCCATTGCATTTTTCAGACAGTTCTACACAGAAAAATATCGTAAACATCAAGATAACTGGAGCCAATCCCTATACACAGCCATTTGAAGCAAAAACCACACAATTTCTCAATGCATTTCTCGCTATATCGCAGTAACCAAACAAACTGTCGAAATTCTAAAAACGCCACTTTGTAGAGATTTTTTTGACAAGTTATGTGGCATATTTAACTCAGTTTATCCCAAAATGGCGTTTGTCATAAGATGGCACAACAGCTACAAAAGGTTTTAGGTCATGGGGAAAGCGGTTTTGTGCGATCTCGTTTCAGAGGAAGTGGCACTGTCGCCACTCGCCAATGCGATAATCATGTGTTCTTCCTGCTACGCCATCATACCCCGGGAATAGCATAATGCATTGGTCGGATACCCAAAGATTTCAGGTACGAATGTTGCCTCAGGGGTGATTTTTTACATAATTGCTTCTGTTTAACTCAATATTTCAAATTACGAATGGATTCAATTTTGTTCCGTGAACTGTTTCATGAAGTATAACATGGTTTTTGATAAGGTTCAGTGGGATGTCCCGAAGGAACACATAAACTGCGCAGCGCAATAATTATGCATTACAGAGTCACAAGTCGAAATAGTTCCCAAAATCATAAGATACCACCGATTGGATACACTTTTATGATCCAGTTCATTTTGACCCGTTTTAGCGCGTGAAAAATCCGATTGGTAACTTATGATGATATCATGATAATGTACATAGAAATTGCGATAGTAAAAAGCTCCTAACATCATGAACTGTTAAAGCACTCAAAATCGTATTTATTTTTGAAAATGGAAACAATTTGGTAAAAGCAGAATGTAGCTGAAGAAATTCTTTATCCAGTGCAATCATTATCTCATTTTTGAAGATGTTACAACTTTGTCCAGTCTGACTTAACCCTGACCATTTCATGAAAATAATTTTCATTTGATAAAAAATGATTGAAGAATAATAGAGATACATATATGTATGAGAAAGTGATTAAGTTTGCTATAGATGACAAACGGCCCTTGAACGGGTTCGCGACAATAGGCATAAATACGTTAGGCGTAAGTACGTCAGGCATAATGTATGTTTAAACAGTTTTGATTCAAGCTCGTTTCAAGCCAATTTGATGTATTATCAATACAATATTCAATATTCAAATATTGAAAAATAAAGCAAAATTATGAATAAAAATTCAGTTTTGGAACCTATGGGAACTTGCAGTGTTATTGGCAGAATCAGCATTAGGGTACGGATGTTACGTTTGTTACGATACCTTTTTTATTTCGGTTACTCGTTACAGTATACGAAAAATATCTCACTCGTATCAGACTGATCCCGTAATTCTATCTCCGTTGGCCTCAAAAATATAATCATTGAACTGAATAACATGAGAGATAATCAATATAAAGCCGCCAATGCATAATTGTTTCCAGCATGAGCAGTTCTTCAAGGCATATATTTTCTTCTTGGATAACTGCAACTGTATGTACGAACTAATCTAAATTAGTGCGCATTATTCATACATTAATACAAATGAAATGGATTTTAAACAAGAATGTTTAGCCTCTTTTAGTAATGTGCAATGTATCGGTTGTACTTCAAGATATTAATGCAAGCTGAGTTTTCGCATGCCAAGCATTCGGTCTGCTTCTTTTATTTGTTGTTCGAGTTTGACCAGCTTCCAGAGTAAATCTACAACTTTTAAAAAAGTTCGAACATTCACGCTCTTTCCACCCGAGGTCATCACCGCCTAAGTTTCGTTAAGTGATAATTCAATGACATAATTTATGCCTAACGTCCATTATGCCAACCGTCTATTATGCCTAACGTATGTTATGCCTAACGTCCATTATACCTAACTTCAATTAATGTGGTACACCTCCTAGAACCTCAAAGGCGCAAATCTCCGATCAACATGGGGAACGTGCCATTTGAGCCAGACGCTACTGAAGGTTGCAAATATTCCGAAAAACTACCAAAAATCTATGAGTTCAGACGTAGAGCAGAAATATTTCTAGAAACAGAGGATCTTGTGCACACCAAAAAAATCTGAATTTTATCGTTGACGTAATTGAAAACATGACACAATTTAACAAACCGTAATTTACGAAATTACGGAACATTACCGTGTTCCATTCAATTTTACATGAAACATATACTTTACATGCGCAATGACGTAAAATTACACTTCCTACCATTCAGAACAAACGCTATATGTGGAGTAAAATTACATGATTTACGAAATTAAACGTCATGTAAAATTAAAATCAAACGTAAAACTAAGTCATTTTTGATGCTCGTATATGTCAGGGTCAGGAGACGTAAATTTACACTATTTTTTCTAGGTGTGTGGGCAACATATCCCAAAACCCCAACTTCTCGCCTTTTTCCAAGAAACGATCATATTTATAATCTAATACTAAGGTCGTTTCTTTTACAAAATATAGGGTGATGTATCTATTATGGCAGTAGAACCTATTGTGACCCTATTTCGTACCTCTTGGTTTCAAACCAAGCATACGAGACAATGACACTATCGATAAGGCTAAAACAGGTGTGCAAAAATAAGCTCAAGTATTATTCTTTATTAGTTATGCACATATTTATTTAATACTGTCCTCTAAATCCAACTTTTAATTAAAATAAAATCACCTTATTGAAATATCTGCTAATTCACCTCACTCACGTAGTGAACCGAAACAGGACGCAACGACGCTTAGCCAGCATTTACCGCCCCATATCTTGTTGTTCCGGAACAAATATATTAAACATTGCACTGATTTTAGCTGGAGAACTTTTTTACGATTATTTCACTTCAAAAGCGCTCGTCAAACACTAGGATAGGCCTAGTGTTATAAAAGGATAATATGAAATACGGGGGTTCACATTATCGCCATGTTTTGTCCGATAAAACAAACTTTTTGCATCCATCTTACAAAAATGAATCGCCAGGGCGGCCAAACTAGAACATGAACTTGCAAATATATTGTAATGCAGTTTCAGGTATGAGTAATCAATTATTCAACTAATTGTTGATTACAGAGATTTTATTTTCATCTGCACTTACAATTCGGATCGGGAAAAAGCAATGTGTGATATGAAACTTGTCATGCTAGTTGTTAACCTTCGCATGGTTATTTCCTGCGAGCGTAATTCTGTGCGCTCTTCTACTAACAGCTGATGAGGTTCTTTCATGTTTACGTTTGTTTTGACTGATTGGCGTCCATGATCTGGATACCTAGTTAGAATCGACGCAACTAGAATATAAGGCATTGCGTTTCAACTAGATTGTTTCTCAATGAGGTGGAAATTGTCACGCACAGGAGGAGATAATTGGATCGCTGATGTGAAAATAGAAGCACATAATAGAACATTTGTTTTCATTTATGCTGAAAATTGAGTCAATTCTGCTAAATAGGCGTTACATAGATGTTTAAGAAACAGTACACTGAAACTTTATTCTGTGAAAGGTTATAGGTAATTTAGCCTCTTTTAAAGTTGTTCTGTTCAAAAATAGTGCGACCCTATAAACTATATTTTTTCTCGGGCTACTAAGTTATAGCATTTAATGTATTTTTCCTGATGAATTTCCCACAGTGCCAATGACAATAACTTCAATCGACATGGGTTGTCCTAATGATGTGAAATTTGGCATATGAGCTTACTTTGATATTTGTAACAAAATAAAGAATGGCGGAGGGGGGGGGGGAGGGCTTGACAATTAAAAAGA
The DNA here is from genome assembly GCF_030247195.1 of Topomyia yanbarensis. Classification (NCBI taxonomy): domain Eukaryota; kingdom Metazoa; phylum Arthropoda; class Insecta; order Diptera; family Culicidae; genus Topomyia; species Topomyia yanbarensis. The sequence goes on along the minus strand of NC_080672.1, from coordinate 115,217,666 downwards.
ATTGCTTGCCCAATTATAGTACAAAAGTAGAGAAGCATAAAACCTCCTCAAAATCAATAAAGTCCAGAATTTACTGACGAAATCATAGTTTCGGATATTTTAACGCGTATTAACTAGTGGTGACAATCATGACGCACAGGCATGCGGCTTGTAGAGCTTATTACCACTGCAATGAGCGGTGTTACGAACAAATTGTTGTAATATTTTTATCCGATTTTCTGTGTTCTTTTAACACAAATTATTTATCGATAGGTTAAATTTTACCATCATTTCGATCAATTTATGATTTTTTGACCATCGGCAAATTCAATAGCGATTATTCGACAACTTTCATTATACATAATATATAAGTCAAGTACTACTCGTAATTTACAATATGTTCTCGTTAAATTGTGTAATGAGTTTACCCGTCGTTTCTTGTCTAGAAATCTACTGCTTTCTGCAGTGATCCGTCCTTATCTTTCCCATACATTTTTAATTCGTAGCTTTTAGTATCTCGAGACATGATAACTTAATTATTGCCGTAAAAATGAAATGACAAGCTTCCCACCCGGTATTCGAAGCTATGAGAACCTCACCGAATTGAACATTTCGTTCGATTCATTCGATGACTTCACCTTTTGGCAGCGACAATAAATCACGCACTAAATCGCCTTCAATGAACCTCCCCGCCATCCATGAGAAACCGGTATCACCAACAACCTGTCCTTATTGCTACTAGGCTAAAAAGTGGCAGCTTTCGACGGCAGCGGTCATCCCCGATCGTGGTTGCTGGCAATACCAAGACCAACAGCCAATACCGACGCTAACATGTTGCTAAGGCGGGACACGATGTCTGTCCCCAACTTTTCTCAACAGCATCCGCGGTTATCCAAATCGCCTCCGGATGGGAGGGAGCCAGTCGGAGTGCAGTATGTCATTTGCATAAACAGAAAACACGATTGCACTTCCAGTTCATGGTTGCATGTACTCCACCCGAGAGATTGAAAACAAATAAACAATCCATTGCCGAAAGGTAAAGAAAAAACAAGAGCAATGTATCAATTTTCGAAAATAAATCAATTATGTACCATACTCTCTACTGCTGTTGTTGGTTGTAGCGGTAGCCCGAGAGTACTCTTGAACCTTATGCCCTCGCGCGTGACGTGGTGTCCATGTACCAATCATCAGATATTGTAGTCGTCGAGTGGCTAGTTGCCTACAATCACGATTCAGAGCTGGGAAATAAAAAGTGAAACACATTCACCACGAGAGACCCAACGGCTAGACGGAATGTACATGCAACCAAGAATTAATTGAATAATTGTATATTAATTCGGTACGATTCGATATAAACTGCTGGTAGAGACAATTGGTTCAGTCGAAGGTAGAGTGTACCGTTACTGGAGAACACCCAAGCGCACCTGTGGCGGTATGCCTGTAGGGTCTTACGGAATCAATGGCGATGGCGTATTGCATACCACGAGATTAGCTCTTTAATGAATATTACTTGCTATCATCCATGCTCAAATGAACCAGACACAAACGAGTATTACAATATAGTAGTAGGGGAATTATGGTTAAAACCGACACCTTAAGCTTAACACTTTTTCTAAGCTGCCACAAAACCAATAAAATTATAATTTTTATGCAGAATTCTTCTTCAGAAAATTCTTAACAAGACTTAATTTTTTCAGCGCTTCAAAAAATTAATTTCATTAAAAAATATTGGTTGTAAAACTTGGAAAACAAAGTGACTTTTTGTAAGCACTGCGGGTAAAACCGACACTCCATAGGGGTAAGATCGACACCCCCTTTAAGTTATTTTCTCTCCACTTTATTAAAATCTTTATCTTTATTAAAAATGAGATATATGCGTGATTAATAAAGTGTGAGTATGTATGATGCAAATATGTGCTTTTTATTGCTTCATCATGTAGTGAGGGGAAGAAAGTTCGAAAGCGTAGTACTATAAATAAGAGTATTTTATGCTATAGGATTATTTATTGATATGAGTATTTCCAAATAATCCTTGCGCACATCATTGGAACCTCCAGTGTCATTTTATTTCATAAGAGAAGATTTTCAAGCGCTCTACGTTCTGCTAATTGGATTCATTCACTTATAAGTGACACACACACTTCTTAGTAAAACTATCTTTTTCAGATTTGATTTTTCGGACTCTGATCATCAACGATCTATTGGGGTATACATAATATCATTGTCTCATTGTGATAAAATTCGTCTACGACAAACCAAGAGAACACTAGAAATTCGGTTTGATGACCTTTTTGCAGAAATAGCAAAAGCTTCGTTAGAATCAGATAAGCAAAAATTCCAATCTTTGATTTTTAAAGAGACTTACAAGAACTAAACACAATAAAAGTATTTCTGTGTATTTCTGCTAATACTATAGTGTTCTAATAGGCTAATTGAAGTGTCACAAAGATCCCCAGTATTTTGAAATGAATCGCAACTATACACAACCATCTTAACAGGGTGTCGGTTTTACCCTAACCATAGGGTGTCGGTTTTACCCCAACAGCGCACATTTTTTTATAAAAGCAAATAAAAATATTGAATTTTTCAAACTCGTCTTCAATGCACCTAGTTGATCATAGGACAGGCTTATAATAATAGGTACTGAAAAATGGGGTGATTTGAAAAGCTTTCGTTCGATTAAAACCTTAAAATCTACCAACGAAATTTTACATCCAGACGAGTATGAACGCTGCTGTCGAATGTTTTGTTAATTTTTATGACATTCGGCGCACTAACGTAAATCCAATTTTTCTTCAAATGCTCTAAATAAACGTACTTATAATATTGTATCATTATGAAACGAATAAAAATTTGATTTCTAGGAAAAGTTGAGGGGTGTCGGTTTTACCCACAGTGTCGGTTTTTCCCACAATTCCCCTAATATTTTAATGATGATATGTAATTTTCACCACTAAAGGCTTCATTAGAACATTAAATTGGATTTAAATTTGCATAAACTTAACATTTTTGTCTCGTTTGTTCATACATACTGAGCACGGTTAATCTGTTTTGTTCTGCTACGATGGGCTTAATTCAATGCGTAACTTCACTCGAAAGGGTTCGACCGTGCAGTAAGCAATTGTAAGTAATTGTTTCAGTTAGGCAGTTAACCGCAAGAAAAAGGAAGCCAACTAGGGTGGATAAGTTTGTGCTAGCCGATAAATTTATTTTTGTTTCTAACACTGACGTTTAGCCTTTCTCATATAGAAAGGCTATGAAATTGCTCCAAAAATTGGCTGTCTAACTGAGGTCCTGAGCGTCGAGTCTCATATACCATACGATTCAGTTCGTCGTCGATATCGGAAAATGCCTGTGTGTATGTATGTATATTGTTTTACAGTAAGCTTTAAAAAGCTTCAAAAGCCTGGAATGTAGTGTATTGGCACTGCGTGGGACTCGCAACTCACGTTCATACCTAACCACTAAAACACTCCTTACTCTTTTTTTCGCCCTGCTTTCCCAAGAAACTACAACAAGGTATTACTTCGCAGAGGAGGGGCTCGTTGTACTTTTATCGCACCTCTTTCTTCTTCTCTATCCCGGAGCCTCACTTGGTTCATGAAATAGCTCGACCGTTGAGATTAGATTTAATTATATAGATATTCTTTCACTATTTTAGCCGTGAGCCGTTCCGATGCTGACTCCATGAACCATTCAGCTCCTGTTTCCGTGAATCACTCCCGGCCTTATAACGATTTACTCGGATAGTCCTCTAGGTGGACTCACCCTACTCCAACCGATAGTTCCCCGACGAAGGAACTGCCAGCAATACCCGCCTCCTTAAGCCATTTAGCTCCCAGCTTTATCGAGATCTACTTCAATATTATCCGGCGGTGACTCACACTGAGCGTTTCCCGGCAACGAAATTTCTCTCGGTACCGGTGTTTGTTTTGTGAGCCAACTAGCTTCCATTTCGTAACGATTCTGTCGGGTAGTCCAAGGCGGCGAATCTACCTTACCGTGAGTTCTACGGCGGTAGATAGCTATCGATACGTTTTTGTGAGCCATTTAGCTCCCCGCTTCGTCCCGATATACTCGATTTAGTCCACGGCGTTGAACCTAGCCTATACAACGGGCCAGTCAGTAGGTGCTGAAGGCCATCCAGCGATTCCGGGTGGAGCGTAGCTCCTGGTTCACTGGCGCCCCAACGCCCCCCGGCTAACTGTTCGACGCGGTATACTCGGTCTAATCCCCGGCGGTGGATCTAGCCCACACATGAGCTTCCCGGTAGGGTGTCGAGGTCAGTCCGGCGATTCCGGTGAAGCCAGGTGTCCGGTTCGCTGGCGCCCCGGCGACCCGAACCCGGTGCTATGTCGCGTACTACTCAACTACTTCTCGGCGGTGGACCTAGTCTACACCGACGAAGAGTTCCCCAGCGACACAATTTCTCCCGGAATCCGATTTGTGGTTTCACGGTGGCTTTTCAGCTGATGGAGCTACTTTGTTGATCCCTTCGCCACTTCCTCTGCAGCTCGGAGAGTATTCTCGTAACTACTCTGTTGACAGCATCCCAGATATGCTCGTCGTGGCACATCTCTTCGACAATACGACAATATTGTCAACTGTCACCCCTACGAACCTCTTCGAATCTAGGGAATTTGAAGACCACGTGTTCCGGTGTCTCATGCACGTTCTCAAACAAAGGGGTGACGAAGCATGTCCAAACCGATACAGGTACTTCCGGAAGCATCAGTGCCCGGACAAAACTGCGTCAAATGGACACATTTGGGAAGAGTTGGTGAGTCCATCTTCCTTTCTCCGCGTTGTCTCACTCTTGCTACCACTTAGCCAATGAGTCCGCTCGGACCAGTCACCTTGCATTACGTGAATTTCTCCGCTGGTAGCATTCCACGTCCTCACCTAGAGTAATGCAGATTGGGATCGTCCCGACAATTACGCATACCTAATCCGACGATATCGTCCTGTACGCCCTCGCGACACGGAAAGCCATTAAGCGAAACGTGCTTGTCAACTTCGTCCGGTTCTGCTTTGAGTTCAGCGCAGCAGTCCAGGCCGGTACGCCATACGTGAGCATTGAGGGGTGTCTCGTGCTGCATCTTGCTCTTTCGTGATTCGGCGTGATCCTTGCCAATACGTTAGTTGTCCTTGCAGCCTTCTCGCATACATAGTCGACATAGCTGTTGTACTTTAACCGATCATCGACTATCCTACCCAGGTGCCTCAGTGCACGCATCGATGGAATTGATGAGCGCTGATCACGATCACGACACGCTGGATTTCTTCGGTTACTGACCAGCACTGGTGAGCCAACTACAACTTGACATCGGCCATCCAGGTTTCCACGATGCCTATTGTCTCTGCATTCAACATCTCTACTTCCTTGAGCGTCTCGCCGGTTATTGTCAAGACAACGTCTTCTGCAAAGCCGACGATCTCGACTGGGCAGTTGCAGTGTTAACATCCGTTGTACATTATATTCCAGAGCGTTGGGCCAAGTATGGAGCTCTGAGGTACTCCCGCCGTGACCCTAATCGACCTTTTCCCTATGTTCGTTTCGTAGAGCAGTACTCGGTTCTCGAAGTAATTTTTCAGAACCTTGCACAGATAGTTCGGATACGCATTCTGTGCGGCGCTACGGCGATCGCCCCCAGTTGGCACTGTTAAACGCGTTCTTCACGTCTATCTCTTTCGCTTCAATGCTTTCTCAGCGCTCGCGATGACTGTACGGATGGCGTCCATCGTCGAGATCCCTTTCCGGAATTCGAACTGGCTCTACGATACTCTGTTCTTACTTTGAGTGTAGTTCGTCAGCCTATTAAGGACGAAGTTTACCAAAAGTATTCAGCAGGCGTATACGGCCGATACGATGCTTGATCTCCTGGTGGCTTCCATGGGTATGACAGCAACTGAATCCACCTGTCCGGGAAGTAGCCTTCGTCCATCAGCCGGAAATGTCATCTTCGTTTTCAGCCCTCTTGCCACTATAAGGAGCTCGTCAGTGGAGACTCGACGTTAGCGTCACAGCTCCTTGTAGCAGGTGGACTTATTAAGCACTATCTAGGGTTTAAAAGTGGCCTTAGCCGCCCGGAATGTCTCTTTACACTCTCCTCTGACTGCCTCATCTTTCTCTCTGAAATCTCCTCCTTCAACAATCGGAGTACGTCCGATTAACGAATCGATTAATGCGTCCAGAATCCGATTGTACTGCTCTAGTGCCTTCGTGTGTGTTATCCACCACTTCTTGGACAGGGCCATCACTTGGATTGCCACCATCCCTGCACTATCCACCGCCCAGTTACCGTTATCGGGAGGAACACGATACGGCTCTGCAATGATTGCAACGTCACACTTCGTTTCTGTTGTTGACTGCCACAAAAGTTACTGTGCAATATCGCAATGATTGAGATTAAGCTGGGTTATCTTCATCATCACTGGCTTGCCTCCGATTTTTTGTACTCTGGGCATAAGAAGTCTTCCATCATGTGGTCCTTTGTACCTTCATTTGTACAGAACAAGCACTTTATGCAGTCTCTAGCAATGTGCCCCATCTTCCCACATTTTCTTGCCTGAAGGCCGAAACCCAGGCACCTGAAACACCTCTCCGTTTGTTTAGTTGCTCTAGGGATTAATCGTAACGAGCACACCGACCATCCGACTTTGATCTTACCGGTCAGCGATTAGCGCTGTCTGTGTGCCACTGTACGCCTTCCTCAACCTGATTGACATCTGGTCTTTCTCCAGGTTACATTACTCTATTAGCGCACTACTCACATAATCTTCCGTTGTGATCTTGTCCAGAATCATGCACTCGACCACTGCTTTCTGGACTAAAGCTCTCACGTTCGCTTGTCATCCCACCGCTTCCGCTTACTTACCTTACCGTTCAGACTAGAGCCTTGTTGTCTCTTGCTGTATGCAGAAGCCGTCTCCACTCCACTCGGTCCATTACTGCTTGTCGCCAGCCTCGCAGTCTTCGAAGGGTCCGCAGGTCGTCCTCTATCTGGTCGATTTACCGTGCTCGCTGAGCGCCCTCAAGAACCATCTTCACCGGGTCGTCGTCCGACATTCTTACGACGTGTCCAGCCCACCGCAAACGCCCTATTTTTGCAGTATGCGCGATGGATGGTTCTTCCAGCAGCTGATGCAACTCATGGTTCATTCGCCTGCGCCACGTTCCGTTTTCCATCTGTCTTCCATGGTACGCAACACCTTTCGTTCGAAAACTCCAAGGGCGCGTTGGTTCTCCACGAGAATAGTCCAGTTCTCGTGGCCGTAGAGGACCACCGGTCTCATCAGCGTCTTGTAGATAATCAACTTCGTGCGGCGACGAATGTTGTTCGACCGGAGCGTCCTCCGGAGTCCAAAGTTGGTACGATTTCCCGCCAAGATCCGTCTCTGAATTTCTCTGCTGGTGTCATTGTCGGAGGTTATCAGTGAGCCCAAATACACGAATTCGTCGACCATTTCGATTTCGTCACCTCTTCCTCTCATGTATTTTGTCTTCAAAACGTTGATGGCAAGTCCAATCCTGCTGGCTTCAGCCTTTAGTCTGATGTACGTTTCCGACATCGCCTCAAAGTTCCGTGTCATTATGTCAATGTCGAAGCCAAGAAGCTGGACGGACTTCCTGAAGATCGTGCCACTCTAACGCAACGTTGAACAGCAGGCACGATAAACCATCACCTTGCCGTAACCTTCTTCTGGATTCAAAGGGACTCGAGAGTGTCCCTGATACTCGAACAACGCACATCACCCGATCCACCGTCGCTTTGACTAATCGTGTTAGCTTATCCGGAAAACAGTACTCGTGCATTATCCGCCATAGCTGATCTCGATCGATTGTGTCATATGCCGATTTGAAATCGATGAACAAATGAACGTGTCCACTGGAAAACAGACAGAGAAAGAATGACCGGAACAGTGAGAATGAAGAAACGGTGAAAATTCACCTTTTTGTTGGAACCACCGAGAAAAGATATGTCCTCAAGCAGGAATCGAACCTGCGATCTCCCAGTCTCTAGCTGGGTGCGTTAACCACTCCGCCATCGAGGAACTGTGATGATGTCATCACAAATTCCCAATAGTATCGTGATTTTATTCGCGGCACTGCTGCAGAACCTGCCGAATCGCGAATATTTGGTCCGTGGTGGCGCGGGAACCCATGAATCCCGCTTGATAGTGCCCCACGACTTCCCTTGCAAATGGTGACTATTGACGGCAAAGAATTTGAGAGAGGACCTAGTAGGCGGCGCTAAGTAGTGAGATCGCGCGGTAGTTGCAGCAATCCAACTTGTCACCCTTTTTGTAGATTGGGCAAACGACACCCTCCATCCACACCTCCGGAAGAGTCCTCCGCTTCCGCTACGAGTTCCCGATAAGTCGAGCTCTTGATCAATGGATCTTTATTCAGCTCGAATAGCATCTCGCCAGTGCGCCTGGTTCTTACTACATTCTCGCCAAGCCTCTCGCACTGTTGAGGATCGCAGCGTACGTCAGGCCGTCGTTTGCTTTGAGGACTAGGACATTTCCCCTATACCTCTCCTGGCGCGGCCGAAGATCTACTTTTTTATTTTCCTTCTTTTCTGCGGCTCACCAATCGCTCTCCATGTTTCGGTTGTTTCGCTGTTTTCCCACGATCTTCTTGGGCTTCTTCGGTTCCTCCGCCTTTCTGTTTTCACAGAACGTGAATACCGGTCACCTTTCGGCGTCTCATAGAATTCTGTTTTTGATAGTTCTATGGTCAGTTTATCACGTGGTGAAGTTGTGTGTAGGTCATATTCTCGTGATTTAGCTCTATTTAGCTTCCATTTTTACAAGCTGTTCCACATAGCGAATTGTAGCTTGTCACATTCATAAGGCTCAATGTAAAAGTAAACCTTGAACAGCGTTTTTCTCTGTTTGCTATTTTACGTATTAAATAGGACTTATTTGCACATATTAAGTCTCCAAAACAAATTCCTTGACGGGTATTGCGCTGTTTTCGAACATTTTCTTTTATTTTTACTAGCACAACATTCATTCACATTCACACCGTGAATATTGAGCTTAAGGTTCAAGTTACCTTTTTTGAGCATGTGTTAGTTTTGAACGCTGGGTAGTATGGGTAGGAAAAATTGTGTTCAGCGTTGCCACCGGATTATACATTTAAACCTTTTCAAAACTCTAAAAGAAGAATATCAGCCGATTTATCAGATCACAACGATTCAAATCATACAAAATAGCTGCTGGAAAAACTATCGGTTTCGCTAAATGGTGCTTTTGAAAAAGTGGCTGTGATTTTTTGTCACACTACCACACCGTGCTGGGGTACGCAACACAACAGCGCAATGAAAAAACCACAGCCACATTTTCAAAAGCACCATTCAGCTAAGCCGATGGCTTTTCCGACAGGTATTTTGCATGAATTGAATCGTGATGATTTAATAAATCGACTGATATTCTTCTTTTAAAGTTTTGAAAAGGTTTAAATGGATAATCTGGTGGCAAAGCTGAGCACAATTTTTCTTACGCACACTACCAAGCCTTGAGGTAACTTGAGCCTTAATCGCTAATGATAAATCAAGCAGTGTCCAGCTGTCTTCACTCCTAACGCCAATATTAGTTCTTTACACTTTTCAAGCTAAATCCAATAAGGCGAAGGTACTTTTTTCGATGTTTTTAAAATCTGGGGGTACGATAGGTCATCCAGATTTTAAAAACATGAACATTCAAGGTTCAATAAAACAATGTACACGCCCAGAAAATCACCGGTTCAACTTTCATTTGAGGAGTATTAATACTGCAGATAATTTAAAAATTAAATTGACGTCATTCAGGTAAGAAAATAAGAAGTGGCAAGTGATGTGAAAAATCGTGAAACCGCGAAAAGAAATGTTGAAAAAACATGTTGTTTCGGCAGCTGCGTCTGGCTTTGTACTTGCGAATGAATTTTTCGGTGTTCTCGTCGTCGCCAGAGTGTGGAATTGAAGTTGTTCATTTCGGCTCACGTGGTTGCTTGGCTGTGAGACGATCAGTAGTGACCTATAGTGCCCCCACACAGCTGACCTATCGTGACCCCAAGCGTATGTTTCATGTTGATACTCGATTTTTTTAAACAAACAATATCGAAAAATAGCGCATTACTCGTGTTTAGCATTAATTTTTGCGTTAGAAAAAACTCACTTGACATTTTTTTACATTCAATAAATGGACTGTACTGAGAATGAAAGACAATGCGTTTTCGCAGAACAACGCACGAAAACATGAATGACGCCGTAACTAATACAGCTAATTCACGGTAACAGCCGAAATGACAGTCGTCAATGATGCTCTCTACCGTGTATCCAATTCACACAAGATGAGCTACCTCTGCAATAACATAGCAAAGATAATCCCTTTGCCTATTGTACCCCCATACATATTTGACCCCATTCTACTTTAATGTAAAAAGAGTCCTATTTTTGGCATAAAGTAACCCTCAATGACGGTAATAAAAATTTTAGCGTTGAACACAAAGCACTGCTATTATACATTCCAAGATCGATAACCAATCACCTACACCTAACAGCAATTTTTGTTTGTTCAGAAATCATGAGCTCAAAAAATTAATCACCCTAGTCTCCGTGCACTCCGACAACAATGTCGGTGTCGATTTAAACATGACCGTGGAATTTGAATAATGTGATTACAGTTGACTTTTTCTCGCGACAAACACTCTCACTTCGACCGATGTAGTTAAGCCTGCGTGGTTATAGACCGCAGATGTATTAAGTGTTGTTCTTTATGATTGTATGCGGAGAGCAACGAAGACAACAACCACAACAACAACAATAAAAGCAGCAAAAGAAGAGCGCGGGAACATTTTACGCGACTTCACAAGGATAGCTAAAAGTGAATGTGCGCTTTGTGTCTTGTTGATAGCTGCAACATGATACCTGCGGATCGCGAACATACCTCTCGACATAAAGCCGTCCTTTGATATGACCGGTCGGACACTATTTCATTCGCTTGATCAACCAGAGACGCCCTAAATCGTACCTGACACGGGAATGATTTGTCATGAGAAATTTTCTGTGCTGCGCGGTTCACATTTTTGGTGACGTTTAGGAACAAAGAGAAAAACGCAGCACTGTATCAATCGTGACATCATATCTGCCGGCCGCCGACGTGTGATGGTAATAAGGCGAGTATGGAACAAGCGCTGAAAACGGTGTGGAACTTCATACACCAAGCTGAATGATAGTCATCAATACCCACCGGTTCTCAAATAGTAATTAAATGGATGGTATTTATGAAATCCTTGAACTTGTTGTACGCTTTCAACCGTAAACTAGGACTTTAGTTTCCAGAATTATTTACGTCGCCTGTAGGGAGCTTAGCAGCAACAAGTCAAACCGGTTCATTAGACCGCTAATACCATCACGTAAATTTGATTTATTGCTTTATTTAGCTGCTTTAACCTTTAAGGTCATTCGCCGCAACGCAAATTTATGTGATGCTTACTATCAATGTCCAAGCTGTATATCGCTGCGGAATGTTTACCATTTTTGCAGTTTATTTGCAAGCCAGCAGCGATTTCACATACATACTTCTAATGGAAGGTATTTAAGCTGACGAAAGCTTCAGTGTGTAATTTAATATTGTTTAATTGCGAATGCAACAATATTAATGACTCCAGTTGATTAAGCGGCATTTAAATGCACTCGTCCAACCAGTCTGCCACAATAATTCGTTGCGCGAATCTTAGCTACGCTCAAAGCTAGCGTCAATGAAATGATTACATTACGATCCTGATTCTTGACCAAAGCCTCGCGCAGTTTTCCTCTTTTTTCATTCTCACCACAGTATCTCATTGTGAATGCATTGCCAGCGAAGGGAAAAACTTCGAACTGGGCAGTCGATCACATCTTAATAACAGTAATTTATAATTACCGCTTCACAACCGAGGAGGCGTCACAAAACTATGCTGCTGCCAGATCGGCTCAACTCCAATAGCCGTAGAATTTCAATCTTGGCGATATACAGATAGCTAAATCTTTCCGCGATACCGGGGTTGAGCTTTACGGTGCAATCGAGTTATAAACTGGGACTGGGAAATGGCAGTAGCACAGTTTAAAGAATAGGGCGTGAAAGGAGTGAAATGTATTTTTATGCGTGGGGCGTTTCGTAGCTGTGATCAGATGCAATGATTGTCAGCTGTGCTGAAAATGGAATTGATGGAGAAAAATACTGAATGAACTGCCCTGTTTGGTGCATATCTGTTACAGATATCTGCAGTAGATATATGTGTGGATTATGTAACGACCACGCGAGTTTTCAAATTTTGTTATATTCACGTGGAGCTAAGAAACAAAGTAAGCTGTCGAACACGAAACCAATATCTGATATTAGGTTATAACATATATAACATATATAATATATATAACAGTAGAGCCTATTCTCAACATATAAACGGGTCTGGCGTCCAAAAGGGGATACCCAAATTTTCCCGTTTTCGCATTTTTTGAACAGTTCTAAGTAGTTAAGATGTACTGTCTGAGAAATTTGAAAATTATTTCTAGTTTTCTGCTATTAGCAATCGAAGATGACAATGGAGGTAAATCTAGTACCAGCTGGCGTCAAAAAGAGGTTTTGTTTTAAGGAATCCCCAGGTTTCTCGTTCGTTTTCCGAGGTTTTAAGTAAAAGTAGTCTAGATCGTGAAGAACAAATTACAATTAGAAAAGATTAGATATAAAATCGTAAAGGAAAAAACATTTTTTTCTAAATCATAAAATGATAAACAAACTCAATTATTTTTTCTCAGCCTTCCAGATTTCTTCTAGATAAACATTTTTAGGTTACTTAACAACTATTTAATGCATATTTGATTATACAATCTTGCCACAATTGAAGCACCTCGACATGATACTTTACCTTGACGTGATCAGGGGATAGTATTACAGTGATTATATCACATACAAACTTTGGCTACGACAGTTTTCTCTTTAGTTAAGTTACATTGTGATAAAATTTAGTATGTACTTAACCTGGCGACCTTTATTACCCACGTAGGCCATAGTCGATATAATATACAAAGTGGGCTTAGGGCCATTTCTCGCTGGAAGTGCCAGGACTCCCGAAGATGACAATATACCAAACGATTTTTGGCAGCCCTTCGCGAACATTCACGCATACCTACGCTCACCATCTCCCAAACATGATAACACCCCGATGATAAAACAAACCGTCTGGTACCTATAAATTTACAAACGCAATCTCAAAAGTGAACCCACAAACGCCCGTGTTCGCGTGATTATGAATCGGTCACATTCGGAAATCTCTAAGCTCGAGCCTAGCAGCATAAGTCCATGCATTCAGTTGGACCACTAAAAACATAACGCTCATATTCACAACACGTTCCATAGCTAGTGATATGGGGAAATTCACTCTCTTATATACTCTTAGAAAAAATGGAAATTACGTCTGACGTAAACAACGTACCGACGTATTTTTTCTGTCTGATAATAGAATTTTACATGTTATGATATGTAAAACTCAGACTGAATAGCCCAGGAAAAGCCGAACACCTCACATTTTTATAAGTCATTAAATGTGAATTTATGTGCATTGGGATGCTCCTTTTATGTGCATCTGGTAAGACGTAAAGTTACAAGATTTTTTTTTGCTGTGTCGTATCGAACTGCACACTGAAAATTAAGTATCCTATTTACGATCCACGCGATCATTCAAGAACACACGCGAAATTGCAAATAGCCACAAGATTACACAATCGAATCAATACACGCAAAGCCATATACGCACTTACACACGCGACATACAGAAACCCACGCGATCGAACACGTTAACATACAAACACTCGAGCCACACGTCATGATACACAAACATGTAATCGGTATAATGCACGCACGACTACACCCAAGATTTCGAAAACATTACATTGCCTCGATGATTTAGTGAACGCCACTGCACTTACAATCTGATTAACGTGGTCTCAAGCGCGAACAGATATACGCTCATTTACACGCGATTGTAAAATCTCTACGCCCGCACATCTGATCCGTACGCTCTATATCACAATCAGAATCGTGGCAATTGGCCTTAAGCAATGTTATAGTGGGTGACATTTCCCGTCCCGTCTGCAATTATAGAGAGTGATTCTGACAGGGAGCCCTTGCGAGAGTCCAGTCCTACAGGTTCAGTAGGAAAACTCAAAAAAGAATCTTACCGCAATTCATTAATCATACTCAAATGGAAACCTGTATTATTTGTTATTTGTCAAAAATACTTTTCTGAGGGACACCCTAATCTCCAGATACCATCCAATAAAGCGCTAGATGCTATGCAATAACTTTGCCAAAGACAAAGCAATTATCCACACATACTTACGCCCGCGATTTCGCCTACATAAAAAAACCCCGGTAGTTAAGTAAACGTAGCATCTTTAAACTTCCAAACGCGGTCTCAAACATTAACCCACCACTCGCGCGATCATGAAACGGTCACGTCCGGAAGTCTTACCTCGGTCCTAGCAGTCTGGACTAATGTCTTCAGTTGAACCAATCAAAAAAGTGACACTATTATTCACTAAACAACACGTTCCATGGTGACATGACCTGGAACTCTAGTGATATGGGGCAACGGACTCTCTTCTACCATCTGAACCAAACACTAAAAATTAAGCATTAGACTCACGGTTCGCGCGCGATCAAGCAAGAATACAGACTACATCATTATAAAATCGAAATTATACACGCGAAGTCACATACACGTGACAAACACGTTAATATACAAATGCTTGAGCCGCGACCATCCACGGCACCTACACCCGCGATCTCGTAAACATGATAACATCCCGGTGATAAAGTGAATGTCTCAGACTTCCTGTCAGAATATGAATTGTACACCGAAAACTATCAGAATGAAGGTCCGCGTGACCATCCAAGAACACACGTGACATACAAACGCACACGCGATCAACACGTTATCGTACAAATGGTCGAGCTCTTCGCGATGATACACGCGATCGCTGGTCCCTGCGCCCGCACATACCTGAACCGTATAATGAATATCACATTCAGAATCACGGCCAGCTATAATTGGCCTAGAGCAGTGTTTTAGTGGGTGACATTGCCTGTCTCGTCTACAAATTGTAGTATGTGATTCTGACGGGGAGCCCTTCCGAGAACCTAGCTCTACAGCTCCAGTAGGACAACTCTCAAAAAAAGAACGAAAATTATTATAAAATACACCGTTTTCCGAAACGAAGCATTTTCGTGCTTTGTAATAGTTGGTTTCATTCAATTGACAAACTAAAAACATACACACCTAGAAAAAATAGTGTAAATTTACGTTTCCTGACCCTGACATATACGAGCATCAAAAATGACTTAGTTTTACGTTTGATTTTAATTTTACATTACGTTTAATTTCGTAAACCTTGTAATTTTACTCCACATACAGCGTTTGTTCTGAATGGTAGGAAGTGTAATTTTATGTCATCGCGCATGTAAAGTATATGTTTCATGTAAAATTAAATGGAACACGGTAATGTTCCGTCATTTCGTAAATTACGGTTTGTTGAATTGTGTCATGTTTGCAATTACGTCAACGATAAAATTCAGATTTTTTTGGTGTTAAAAAATTACGAAAATTTTATTTTATAAACGAAAATGAAATCGTGCTGCTAACGAAATATATGTGTTTAATACAAAAATTTTTGTACAATAACGAAACATTGCGTTTCAATCTCGAAAAATAGTTTCGTCTTCGACGATAAATTTCATGCGACTAAATAT
Organism: Topomyia yanbarensis; assembly: GCF_030247195.1. Taxonomy (NCBI): domain Eukaryota; kingdom Metazoa; phylum Arthropoda; class Insecta; order Diptera; family Culicidae; genus Topomyia; species Topomyia yanbarensis. Next base: position 115,201,910 of record NC_080672.1, on the reverse strand, counting down.
GTAAAATTACGAATATTTTCGTTCTTCAAGTCGTCACGTTTTTAGTTCCTGAAATTAACGGAATCAACTATTCTCAATGCACAAAAATGCCTGGATCCATGGAAGTTATTCGTAGCAGATTTACGAATAAATTCATTCAGCGATAAGATTTTTTCATGCCTAATTATTTCAGGAATTTTTTGCAAAAATCGCTCATATAACGAAAGATGCTTGTAAATATTTAAAATACTTTCGTCTAATGAAACCGATTCTTAATAAGCATGCGAAAGTTGTTTCGTGGTTTTTACGAAAAGCTCGTAATAAAAAGAACAACGAATGATTCATCATACGTAAAAAATCGTATATTTTTCGAAGGTTTACTGTACGAAACCCTCTCGTAGCAGATTTACGAATTTATTAATAATTAATATATTATTAATATAGGTCCGAATTACCCTTACATTGTAACAGGATGAAAAAACGTACAGGTTTGCAAATCGTCGCTAGCGCTGCCATTGAGGGGTGCAAATGAACCTTTTATGGCACCAAAATGTAGCTGAGGTTTCAAACTAACAATTAGGACTTTTGACCGGTAACTTTTTTCACATCTATCCACCTAAAAGGGCGATTTGCTTAAGTAGGTCCGAATAACCCCGGGTTCCCCTATAAATTGCATGAAAAAGCTAACGATATGTGTATTCATATTCCATCAAACATCAAACTTACAAATGATCGCAATACATAATGCAAGAGTCAAACACCCTTTCCATATTAAATTTTGAGAAATAGTTAATTCATTGTTGTGTAAACTCACTATTTTTTCCCATAAAATACCAGTTAAGCTATAATCTTTATGTAACGGTCTCATTTTTCACTATTGAAAATTGGTAAATGAGGAATAAACATACAAATTGTTTGATATATCCGCCGTTCGTGAATGGATTTTGACAATCTTGAGCTTATTAGAAAAGTAAATTTATACACACAGAGTGACTAAATCACTCTGTTTGAAAGTTAAGTGCTTAAAACATCGTGTTTTGACAAAAAATAATTGCGTCTAATGGTCATGTTAGGCGTTTCATTTGATAATTATATGACATTAGTGTACATACATACATACACACTCACATACATACCTTATCCCAATTTATCGAGCTGAGTCAATTGGTGCATAAGACTCGGCCCTCCGGGTCTCGGAAACAGCTTTCAAATTTGAAGCGAATCCTATACATTTCTTTTACCAAAATCTTTGTAAAATTTTGGCCGTCTGTTTCAAAAGACTTCGCTTCCGCTTCCCAGCATACATCACAATTTCAGGGATAGTGTTAAAATCCTGCTGATAGTGATAATTCTTCCTGTGTGGGGATCGCTCATTCGATGGCGTACTAATCAGACCAGCGCGTTACTAATATACAAGAGTGTAAAATTGGACAGATTTACATTTGAAAACCTTCTTTCTCAATGTAGTGTTTCAAACTTTATCTGCGAATGAAGATTTCTGCGGTAACGACATTCCTTAATGAAATTTGCACTGTGTTTTTCACATGATGAAACTGGATACAGGTGACCGCTTAACCAGGCTTCGTAAATGTTTATCAGACAATGCTCTTGAAAAATAATTGTTATAATATTTTAATCTTTTTCTGCGCTCTAAATTATTTCACTTTAGAGGAGAGGGGTAATCCCTGTATCCCCACTCGCTGGCTACGTAACTAGTCAGAACAATTTTTCTGCTCTCGATTTTGTTTTTCAAGCGGGAAACGATCAATTTAATAATTTGATTAATCATTACCTTCAATGACACAACATCAAGTTTAGTTTTTCGCTTAACATCAGACTTTGCTCGGGTATAGTATTAACTTTTGTTGCAAATCGCTGTATTTTTAGTACATATATCAGTTGAAGGGTTGTTTGAACAAATACATAACAATTACGACGAAAGCAATCGCATAAATCAGAGCTCCACCTTCACAACTACCGCATTATGGAACACATCGGAGATAGAAGTATAATATAATTAAATTTACCCTAGCGCACTTTATCTTGCACATGTAGCTGCCTGGTAGATATCCTCCTAAGTGCATCCCCAAGTTGCACTGGTCAATGTTCAAAAGTAATTTCAACTCTGTATGTCGTCCCGGCCATCAAGTCTACCGAACAGTAAGACATACTATAAAACTAAAGTTTTAAACTATTTGTCTTCTGTACGGCTTACTCACAGCGAACGGTGGTAGGTTCGTGAACTTGGGAATATTGGTGGAGTGGCAAAACATGTTGAAGCATTTTCGCACCCAGGACTGATGAAAGCTTGATTTAATGACTCCGATGGCCGCAAGGTTGCAATTTTTTTTATTCTTAGCTCTTACCAACTAAACTAGCCGGACAATACACAACCCGGCCGGTGCAAAGGGAAGTAATTAGCTATTTTTTATTGGAGAACGTGTGTGACTGTAGCATGGCAGATTGGGTGGTAAAATGTCTATTCATTTTGGACCCAGGTTCAATACGTGACAACCTGCTTCGTTCCGGTATGAAACCTACAAAGCAGTGGCTGCTGCTACCACCGACGAAGTTGTTGCACGAACCGGTACTTAACGCATCTTTGAACTGCATTTTAATGCAAATGTCTAGCCCGTGGGCTCCATCCCAGTCAGCGCCCACAGGCCTGTCTGCAAACTTCGTGTCAGCCAGCAGCAGCAAACCAACCGTGCTGCAGTTAAAGTTGTGTCGAAGTTTCAGCTAAATGACCTCAAAAAGGAAAGCTGATGTTTAGTGTACAACATTTTCGTTTGACGAAATTTTATTATATTGTAACAACATTTAATAGTGTCGCTAATAAATTAGATATTTAAATAGATATGTGTTTAGCGAATATGGAAGGAAAAATCTGCATACCACACGCACGGGAACGGAGTATGCCATTAAACAAGATTTTATCCAATTCGTTGCCCCTGTTGCATATTACCAACCATACGTGATCGAAAGCAAACGAGTCATCACATTCGCAACCGCTTGTATCGAAGGGCGAGGCACATTACGAATAATAAGCGCAACTGTGCAGAGTTTGTAAGCGATGATGGATACTAAAAGTGCGCCATCGGTAGTCTTTGATGTCGACCACTGCATTGGCGCTAACCGGCAGGCACAATGTTCTTCTGATGAACTATGTTTGATAGTCCGTGCTGGTTAGAGATGAAGGGAATGCCGAGTATCAGTTTTTTTGGTTCTTTTTTATCCATTTATTCTATTGGATTTAATCAATGTGCATGATTCGTAAAGTATATGTGTCTTTTTGTCTATTGTTAGGTTCTTGGAAAAGATAGTTGTTCTGATTAACTTTGTCTTCATGACACATTGTCAATATTGAGAAAGTTTTTCCAATGATATTTTCTGTATATTTCTAACACAGTTGGACATTGTAGTGCAGTGAATGGTTAAAGGGTTGAAACCGAATATGTTCAGCCTAGAACCGTCAAAGCACCTTGATTTACAAATGCGAGCCCCTCGCGATAATAAACAAAGACGAACATTAAAATCGCGATCATCCACGCACAACCACGCGCAAGATTTCGCAAACGCAATGATTTAGTGAACTCTACAGCACTTACAATCTGATTCTCAAGCGTGCACCAAGAAACGCTCATTCCCACGCGATCTTTAAGTCCCTATAACTGCACAACTGAACCTTACACTCAATATCACGCCTCGCTGCAATTGGCCTTAAGCAGTGTTTTAGTGGGTGACATTTCTCGTCTCGTCTGCAATTGTAGTGAGTGATTCTTACAGGGAGCCCTGCCGAGATTCTAGCTCTACAGCTCCAATAGGACAACCCTCGAAAAGCAAAGATCAAGTTGAGCACATTTTTGACTCAAAAATTAATCGGCCAGCTCAGATCGATTTTGGAATCAAAAGAGCTTACATGGTATTCGGCCAATGTAGACGGGCTTTGGGAAAATCTTAGGGACTCTAACCCAAATATATTCAGTGGATCTACACAACAATTGTTAGACCAATACTGGCATACGGGTGCCTCGTGTGGTAGCAGAAGGGAGAAGTAACGACAATTCAAAAAAAGTTAAACCATCTTCTGGATGGCGATGACTGGTTCATTCACATAAAACCATTATATATGTGTCTAAAACAAGATGGACGTTCTTGCACATACCGTCTTTAGGTTACTGGGCTCTGGAACAGTAATCCATTAGCTCGTGCAACTATCCTTACAAGACTGTGTGTGTTTATACAATCCATCTCCCACTGACTGGCAGTGCTTTTATTGAAGAAACTAGTCTGCATCTATGTAATGGTATACTTGGTTTTATCGATAGATGTACACATGTTTAGCCCTGGAGATGGAAGACGACAGCTCTATTGTACATACAACGACCCGCTCCAAGAATGCCTGTTCATACACGTACATTCTGAGACCGCTTTCATATACACTAAGTCCTGCGCGAATGCATCCACGTATAAATTCGATATTTGCAATATATTCGCACTTCCAGAATGAAAAATAATATTTACTAAAAGGAAAATATTTGGGAAAAACATATAATCGTTGAAAAATAACATGAAACGATGTCACCAAAAACATGTAATCTATTATTAACGCCAAAACGGCTGATTTTAGGTCAATAGTATATTCGGAGAATTTAATGGAGGTAATATGCCCTTTCTTTTGGTATTGTGCTTTTGCTGATTAATCCCCCTATGAGTGAGATATTTTCACAAATTTTCTTGGAAGTGATTATATCGAAATGATGTCTTCAGCAAATTTGTAGCTCTTACTTTTGCGAATGACTTTACTAAAGACTTTAAATATCTATTTTGAATACTTTAAAAGTTATGGCTTGTTGCTTGTGGATTACTCTTTGTCGCCTATTTATTGTTCAATATAGTAATAATCCATTGAAATAAGCTAAACATTATTTCGATAAAACGAATTTTGTATTTCATTTTACTATCTACAACCGCTAGAAATAATCACCGAACACTTCCAAGTTGTCTGGAAGGAACTTGATAACTTATCAGTACAAAAATGTTCATTTGTGCTAACATTCTGACTGCAATTTTTCTAACTTATAACCATCGTATCGATCAGAAACATATCGGAAAATGAAAAGCGAAATAAATAACTCCAAGCAACGGCGTAGCCAAGAAAAGGTTTTGGGGCTCAACACCATACAATCCCCCTCCCCTCCCCCCCTCCCCACCACACCAAAAAAAAAATATTGGATTGAAGTTGAAAATTTATTGATGCAGACTGATTTAATTAAATTTTACAATAACAATTATCTGATCCGTAGATTGATAACCTGTTGTTGTAAACATCATGAGGACTTTTGATAAATTGTCGGAATGTGGTCCTGACATGTAACTGATCTATTGGTCTTGATTTCACAGTTGTCTAATAGCATCAATATCAAATTCCTGCCTGAAAACATTCCAATAGAAAATTCCAGAGTTCTGCAATCAATCATAATCCTCAGATTTATTTTCAAATTGAGCTCGTTTTTTGTAGAAATGTACTGTAATAAGGGTCTTTATTTAATAGGAAGCGAAGTTAAAATTGATTTAATGTCTATGAAACATAGAACTGCTCACCAAAAAATGCATAACTTTCAACATTTGCTAAAAATGTTTTTGCCTTTCTCATTCACTCTAAAATTCGTCAATCTAATCCCGACCTGGAAAGCCGAGTGTCATATGCCAATCGACTGAGTTCGTCAAGATCGGAAAATGTCTGTGTATGTATGTGTGTATGTGTAAAAAAATGCTGCTATTGAATTGACCTCTTTCTCAGAGACGGCTGGACCGATTTGCACAGTTAGTCAGTTAGTCTCAAATTAAAGGTACAACCTTCCCATCGGCTGCTATTGAATTTTTTATTGATTGGACTTCCGGTTCCGGAGTTACGAGTTGAAGAGTGCAATCACACAGCAAATTCCCATATAAACTGAAAAGGAAAATTTTCAAAATCAAATTTGTATTTTTGATGCCAAATGACTTTAAAATGCATGAAACATTGAGATGTTTGACAAAAATTGACTTCTTTGGACTTTGGTACATTTTTGCCTTTCTAATATAGAAAGGTTATGCAATCACTCCAAAAATCTTCAATCATACCGGCCCGGAGGGAGTATGCAGTGAGGGGTTGCTACTTTAAAATTAAAACTAGTTTAAAATTACTTAACAAGTTGAAAATTTTCGGCATGACCTGGACCTCCCGGATCTTTCTCCATGATCCGCCGCTGGTTTCAAGCGATGTTTCAGTATCACATAGTATCTCAAGATCGTGGCTGTCGATTCATTGTATGTATGTGCAAATCGTACTGAACATGTAATATTCATTTCCACCATTGTATTGAACATAACCAGCCATGGAATCGTAGTCTGGACAAATGAGAAAAGCACAATTGCACCACTAGGTGGATTAAAACAGGTTTTTATTTTGGGAATGCGTCCAGTTGAGACGAAAACGTAATATGATTAATAACGAGGATAACACTTTCCGAATGTAGAGAGAAATTTATGAAAAATGACGATTTCCATTCGATTCTAGCAGGTTCTGATCGATTTTGATGAGCATTTGATTTTTGTTGTATGACCAATTGTATGTATAGGTCAAATGTTTAAAAACAGTAAGTTAAGGTCAAGATAGCATCATTTTGAAACCGCCAATTTCGGAGGTTTAGTATCTTCGATGAGTTTTACAAACGTTAAACAGGGCATCATTTGATAAAATAATGTTGACGGTATATCGTCCAAGAAGTATTTATGGTGAATTTTCTCCGGTTAATATTCATGACTACAATAAAGTTTCAACAAATTCGCTAAAGACACGAACTCTGTTACTATTTTCTGAAAAATTAATTCTGCATAATTTTAAAACTTCAAAAATTACGGTTTCGGAATTATGCCGTTTGGACAGTATGATCGATTTTCACCAAACCGAATTTATGGCTACGCCGCTGATTTCAAGTAAGTAGAAACAAAGTCGTTCTACACTCGTTCAAAAGAAACTTCTTCGAATGCTGAATATCTATTATAACACATTGAAACCCCGATTTTATCAGCCAAAAATGAATGATGGGCTCTAGCAGACGAACAAGACTGAATTCGACTAAATCCTTTCTTGAGCATGTTTTCCTTATCATGAAGATATGCGAAATATGCGAAAATAAAAAGTTCATCATAATCAGACATAGTTATCAGACTACATCAAGGGACGAGAAGAATATTTTAACAGCTTCAGTTTATTATAAAGAAAAAAATTGCCCGATTTAGTCAATGTCCCCATTTTGTCAGCCTAAAGTACACCATGAGATTGATAAAAATGGGTCTTTATTGTATGTATTATTCGCTGTGTTTCACATTAATAGGTACATTTCATTGTTGGAGATTTTTTTATTGCATCGAACTACAACAATTTTTAGGTAGTTTTCAAGGGGTTATTTTATAGAATTCTTCCAAAATTTGGCGAACCTATTCCAATTCGTATACCAATTAATTGGTATACTTAAGGGTTTATATGTTGCAGATAGAGAAAATACTGAAATTTTCAGCTTTTTTCCTACACAATATTACGAAAGCTTATTAAACAATTTTTCCTAATAAGTTTGTGAAAATTATAAACTATTTAAAATTTTTTAATAGTTTTATTTATAATTTAACCGTGATTTTTTAATAAATAGTGACCATCGCTTCACAACGTCTATTTTTCATGGCTTGCGGTGAGCACGATCTCTCGAATTGCTGAACTGAAAATTGTGGAATAGAAATTAATTTTTAGCATTCTTTACAGATTTAACTCGCCGCGCAGATAGCTCTGATTTAGACCCGCTGGTACCCTAAGACGATTTCGCTAGATTTTCAGAGCACTGTGCAACCAGTGCATTAAGGCAAGTGACGGAAGGTTATCGAAAAGTTTCGTGAAAATGAAAATTCCAGTAATGATGATGATTTTCCCAAACGGTTCGTTTTCGTGAGGTTTTTATTTGTTCTTTGGCATTAGGATTAGCGATAATAATTCAAATCAAGGATACTACTGGGAAGTCACCTTTAGAAAAAGTTGATGTCGAAGAAAAATTTGAAACTATGCACGCATGCACTTCAGAGATAGCGTGATATCAGGAGCTGTGAATTCATTTCAACGCTTTTTGTGAAAAGGGCGATACTTACAAATGTAAACATAGGGCTTTTTTCATACATGCGAATGAGGGCTTTGAAACGCAACAAATTAACCTAAAAATTTGGATTCTACGATATTGCTTTCTTAAACTACAGCAAAAAATACAACGGGCGAAACTGTATTTTTGTTTGTTTATTTAAAGTTTCACCCTCCACACTCCATGCAAACAAACAGGGCGATAATTTTTTTTGCTAGCAGTTTAGAGGCGAAACTGTTATTTTCGTATTTTTTTAGGATTATCAAGTTGATACCAGCTGTAAATAGTAACAATGATCTCTATTAAAAAACACGGACGAAATCGGTGGTGTAGAACGGTAGTTATTGTAAAAAAACGTAAGGGCGATACTTCAATGCTGATAGGTGGGACCGAAAAAGTAAACAATCGCCAAAGGGGCGATACTATCATTTTGTCAATTTCAATAGCAAAAACAAATTTTAATTTAATAATTTCAAATACTTTATGAAGTTTTGGGTTTCGATCACTGAATCATGCAATCTAGGATGTAAAAAAACAATAGTTCTTAAATAGGAAATAAAACCAAGTCTGGAAATATTCACTGTTGATTTTCTTTGAATTGTATCACTGCTAGTATCGCTTTTTTCAAGAAAAAGCGTTGATTTCTTAGTTCTCAGTCGCGTTGGAAATTTGAGTAAAGTATAAACTTCAAATCGATTCAAAAAAAAAATTTCAATTTTTTTTGGCTCAGTGCAATATATAACCCCTTTAGGAAAATTCAGTTTTCCCACCACAATATAGATATTTTATTACCAGAGCATTAACAATAATTCGTTGGTATATCTATTTTATGGGCCATTTTTTCGCTTTCCCATTGATTTGGTTTGAGATTTCTAGCACTGATGTTGTCCTATGCTGATTTGAGCGATTCTCTGAGTCCTGCCACTATCCCATGTAGTATGTGTTATCAAAAACATCGCGAAGCATCAAGTTCTAAATGTTCTCAAACGATATATGAACCGAAGAGTGATAAGAGTTATAATAAATGTCTCATCACACTGTTAGGTGGATTAAAAACGTTTTTTTTATCGAAAATTCAGTCCGCTCCCTCACAATTTTTGTTCTGGATCCGCCCCTGATTGGTTCCCAATCCCTGTGTTTTGCAAATCTTCCGAAAATCGAAGAATCGGGTGACCCTAAGCATAACATAATAAAATAAAAAACACAATAATTAAAATAATAGTACATAATATCGTCACAGTTGATAGTATGTACTATTGTATGTATATTAACTTGCGTTATAAATTATCATTTCACCATTATGTTAATGTTCCTTTTTTATCTTTTCCAGGTAAGAGCTATCTCCACGGCGTTGACCCCAAGTTGTTGCACCTACGGTAAGGTAGTCGTTGAATTAAAGTCTAACATAGCTCTACTGCTGCACTTGTTAACTGAACACAGCGCTCAGACAGGGCTTTTAATTTCTATAAGACCAATAAAGTTTCAACCGCCCACTTAGAAAAATGATACTTGCAATATAGACTACTACTACCGGTTCAATGAAAAGCATATTAAACTTGCTTGTCATAACATAACTTCTTGCACGAGACACTGCAAATACTGGACCGCGTAGGTTGCATTTATTTCCATCCCTTGCGAGAAGAGGCGTTTTTGCATACAACGATTTCCACCATTCTCCTGTCGGTTGCACGCCGCACAGCGAGTGTGAATATAGTGCGATCGTAAAAATAGAGCATGTATTTTGTCTCTCCGCTAAGCCACTCAACTCGATCTTCTACAGCCACGACCGCTTTCAGGCAAACCTGTTCCCCTGGATTTAGCTACACAGATCATTACAAGCGGAAATTGCACCGCTCTCGAACCAGTCACACCCGTCGACCGATCGTAAAAAGTCGGCAGCACGATTCGTAATCGGGCCCGCATCGTCAATCAGATTTGCAGTCTTATCAATTACTTACTCAATTGATGATCAGACTCACTCAAGGCTTGTACTTATCATGGCGCTAAGCGATTGCAATTTGTTTAATCAACGATTTCTCTTTCCGGCTGCGGGTACAGTAATGCACTCGAGGGGATCGCCCGAAAATTACGCCTTTGTTAGCAGCATTTTTTAAAAACATTTTTTGCGGTTGTCATACCACATAAAAATTTTGTTTTTTAAGTATGGATCGGTCTAGAATGTTAAAAACACATCGGTAACAGCTACTAACCCATTTTTAAGTGAATCCCTAAAGTTCCTATACTGGATTTCTACCGCACGGAACAATCTGACTCTTTGTATAGCACAGTATCGAATCATGCGCGACGTCTCACTCCAAGAAATCAAAACATTCAACAGAAAATGATCCAGATGGCTTACGTCTGTAATCTTGCCTCTTCACAGGCAGGGTTGCCAAAAATACAGAATAATCTGTATTTATACAGATTTTTCAGCCATTTTCAGACCAAGAATCTGTATGCACAGATATACAGATTTTTCCGTGTATGTACAGATACACAGATTTTTGAGAAGTGATGTTACAAATACTGTTTTTAGACATATTTTTTCAGTTTCAGTAATGCTTCCTCTCTGTCTCTCTCAGCTTAGCCCACTATATTAAAATATATCTTCACTTTTAAGATTGGTCGCTCACTCTGAAGACAAAAGTTTGTAATACACTCAGGTTAGCACCCAGCAAACGTCTGGCTGAAGTCTACTTCCAGAAACGTTAACGGCCAATTTCTTCAAATGAATGAAACGGTTTTCGGAAAATTGGTCACCAGCAACCTGAAAACTGGTTTTCATCCAGTGAAGAAATTGGCCGTAATTGTAATGCTCTGTGTCTTTGTTAATTCTCAATTTTTCCGAGAATTCGACAGCTGCATTGGTCGACTTAATGTATATAACATTATATATCAACAAAAGTGATTAAATGAAGAAGAAAATTATTTTTCAATTGCGCACATTGCTAAAGTTCAAGTTTCTGGATGTAAAATATCAGAACGACTTGTAGTGTTTTTTATAAAAATGTAAACAGGTCCTTGCTTGACTGATTTAAACCACAAGAATTAATATCTTCGATAGATTATCCAGCAAAAGGTTAAACGACTCAACAGATTCGATACAGATATCGACACAGATTTTGCGAAGAGTAAATACAGATGAAAAGATTTTTTAGGACAAAAATACAGATTTAATTTTGGCAACCCTGTTCACAGGCACTCGGTGCTCCAAAGTACGAGAGCGCTAATCCATGCTGGTCTGGCCTGCTTGTAGCTAAATCCTCAATAAATTTTAACGTTATGCAAATTCCACTGCGGACAAACACACCGCTTGTAACAAAGATTTTGCTTCCTTCTATGCGCTTTCTCGTCCGGGTCCGTTCTGGATCGGTTAGCAGTGATTGTAGACTTTTTTCTGAATGGACGCTTGCTGTTTTTTTTTTGCGCACAAGCAATGTTTAACTCGTCTTGTTAGCTGCTTCTGTCTCACTCACACAAACCCAGCATGAAAAGCGGCTTCTTTGTGCTTGTTTCACGATAATTAGAGGTTGTCCCCGATGTTTTTTTTCGTCTGCCTAAGCTGAGATTATCATGAAGCAACTTCTTAATTTGAGGACCAACTGTGATAATGCGAATATCAGCCGAACATTTCGCTGCTGGAATTGTTGAAAAATTAACATAGTTAATTATGTTTTGCTTTCTTTGGATACTGTTCGAAACATGCCCTTCACTTTCTACAATCGTTCGCAGATTTGTTGTTGTTTTTCATTTCGTCAGGTAAAGTACGAAAAGTTTCACAAAGTCACGCATAGCTATTTAATTCATATATAGAAAATAATGAATCAAAATCGAATTCTAAGCCAATAACAATCGGACTCTGCTACTACATTGCTGAATGATTTTTGAATCTTCTACTGATGTACTTATGCTGTATATTACAATTAATGTAGTATCTGGTTCGTTTAGCTTATCATCAAGCATTTCATCTAAATTTATCACATAATCAATTGTTTATTGAGCAAGTCTATTATTATATTTTACAATACCATTCCATTTAAACTGAGAGCCAAAATTTGCTAAAGATGTACTTGTCGATTTTGTCTCATCAGTACATAGGCAAGTCACAAGATAAACACTAAATACAAAAAATGGAACACAACTTTCGCTCACAAACCAACAATTAATCGCCGATGAAGTCTCGTAAGCATGCTGATGAGATCATAAGATCGAAACTAGAGATGGGCGAAACAGTTCACTTCGAAGAACCATTCCCGACTGAACAGTTCTATAAAAAGAACTAGTTCAGATGAACCGTTCTTCCGTTCAGCTGATATTTTACTTGTATCCAGCGAATGTCTCTCAAAACATTCGATTCTTGGAGAGGAACCAAACAGATGCTGCCCAAACTATTATCTGTATGCTTAACAAGTTCATCAAGGGTGGCGATTTCTTCATTATGTGTAACTAGAGAAATAGAGAATGAGATGAGTCGTTCGCTTATGAGTCGTTCTTCGCCGGTTTTATTCTGGGAGAGCACAGAGGGCGGTTTGTGGGACGGCAAGTCAGTTCATTTTCATTCGTTCGCCTAAAAATCGGTCCGAGAAATTCGCTAAACGGCTTTGGGTCATATTCAGTTCATTCGCTTTGAAGAGAATTGAGAACTACCGTTCTTTTAAAAAGAACTTCCGTTCGCTCATTCTCTTCAAAGAACCAGTTCACTTCAACCGTTCGCGAACGAATTGCCCATCTCTAATCGAAACATGTTTCGGTTAACAAACCAATACCCTTTGAAGACTGTTGGATTAAAACCATTTTGTACATAGTTCACAAAACTGAATTTAAATATCGACTTCGTTTCATTAGTATCAGGCTGAACAACTTGGGCACTAAGCTATTAAAATTGAATTAAAGCTATCAAATAATAATAAAAAGTATACATATAAGATTAATGTTTAAGTATTTTTTTAATATCATTGATCTTACGTCAGCTGGATATGGGTGGATTCATGTTTATTCTATTGAACTGCACTGATTCTTTGAACAGTGGGACCCACGAAAGCGAAATCTCACGAGTCACTCCTTACCACTCTTTTTCGCTCTGTCAAGCTCTCCGCGATCTTCCTTTCTTCGAACATATTTCATTGAGCCAAAGTTTCCTCGCATTTCGAGTACAGTCGTATTACAACCGAGATGTTTTCATAAGTTTGTCATTTCTGCCATTAACAAGAAGAAGGCAGTTTTGTGTCGTTCGTTGTGTGTCTCTACTCTGTACACGGCGTAGACACGCGATTGCCCCACGCTGACTTATTTTTGTTAACATTCGCTTTGCTTCTCCTGGGGGGACTCGTCACGCCATGAGCAGAAGGTGTGTTGTTTTGGTGTTCTCCACATCCTCCCCTGTCGTTAGTAGCAATCTACAGCGAAAGGAAATCTTCTAACCATACCTACACTCTCTCTCTTGTCTTGGGAATCGGCGTGAGTGACTTGAAAACATGTCTCCAATATCTTAGACCGTTTCGTGCCACACGGCGACATGCTAAAATAAAACAAAAATAAACGTTGCGTTCTCTTCAAGATGCTCGATTGGGGCTTAGCAGGGTGTGTTCCCCTAGTGTTTGGAGAGCGACTCTAGCGAGAGTTGCAAAATAATTAGAGATGCACAAATCAAAATATTTAATGCGATTAAATTTTTTGTTCAGGGGTTGTTATGCGAAATTACAACGATAAGTAATTTTTATTAGGATTTTCACAGTAAAATTTAGATTTCTTCTTCATGATGCAATCATTGTTAAAATATTTTTTTTCTTTGTACAAAAAAAAATAAAAAAAGATCAAATAAAATGGGTTTTATTGTATAAAATCCAAATATATTTTTGAGAGTGGTACATTAAAAAACCTATACGCCATTTTGAATTTGTTCTTGAGACAAAATTGTCCAATTGCTAGTGGAAAACAGGAAGATTTACCGAACACAACTACAAAGTTTTTTTTAGAATTGGAGATGGTCAAGTTTTACAATCTGCTGCTTTCTCATGGAATTCCTCATTTTGATTTGAAATGGAATTTAAATTTACATTCTATAAGAAAATTAATTCTATAAGAAAATTAATTTAATCGTCCACTAGCATGAATTTTAAAAATATGTTTAAAATTGTTGGGAGAATTTTTTTCATTGATAGTTTCTCCATGGTTCAAATGCAATACAAACTTTTCTTTTTAAGTATTATAATAAAAACGCTTTTAATCCACCTAACAGTGTGATGATACATTTCTTATAACTCTTATCACCTTCTTCGGGTATTATATCGATTGAGAAAATTTAGAACTTGGTGCTTCGCGATGTTTTTGATAACACATACTACAAGGACTCAGAGAATCGCTCAAATTATCATAGGACAATATCAGTGCAAGAAATCTCAAAGGTTAAACCAATTTAATGGAAAAGCGGAAAAATAGCCCATAAAATAGAAATACAAACGAATTATAGCTAATGCTCCGTTAATAACATATATAAATTCTTCAATCAATGCATTGTGTTGTGAAAACTGAATTTTCCTAGAGGGGTTATATATGTTGTGTTGAGTCAAAAAATTAAAAAAACAAATTTTCGAATGGATTTGAAGTTCATACTCTCAATAGCGTTTACTTAAATTCCCAACGCGGCTGAGAACTAAGCACTGAAATTTCAGCTCTATATATCTCGCTACCTCTAAAGTGCATGCGTGCATAGTTTAAACTTTAATTCGATATCGACTATTTCTAAAAATGACTTCCCAGTAGTATCTTTGATCTGAATTATTATCCCTAATCCTAATGCCAAAGAACAAATAAAAAACTCTCGAAACCCGTTAGGGAAAATCATTATTATTAGGGATCATCCATAAATGACGTAGCATTTTTTGAGTGATTTTTAACACCTCCCTCCCCCATCGTAGCATTTCGTCACAAACCTCTAAATACCCCCTGGTTATTACGTAGCTTGACGGTAACCCTGCCCCCCTTGTCACTGTATTTTTTTAAAATTCTATTCTATTCCCCTTTAAAAAAGCTACGTAGCATAACATGATCGCCTACCCCCCTGTCGTCACATATCATCACAAAATACAAAACTCCCCCCTCCCCCATATAATGCTACGTCATTTATGGATGATCCCTTACTGGAATTTTCTTTTTCACGAAACTTTTCGATAACATTCCGTCATTTCTATTAAAAAATTTCAAATGCTTTATAATTTACATAATCTTATTAGGAACAGTTGTTTACGGTGCTTTTGTAATATTGTGTAGGAAAAGCTGAAAATTTATGAATTTTCTCTATCTGCAACATATAAACCCTTAAGTATACCAATTAATTTAGGATACCCTTTTAACATAAACTATCGCACGAATGGGAATAGGTTCGCCGAATTTTGGAAGAAGTCGATAAAATAACCCCTTGAAAACTACCTAAAAATGGTGTAGTTCGATGCAATTGAAAGAAAATATCCTCAGAAAATGGAATGTAGCTATTACTGTGAATAATAAATACAGTAAAGACCCGTTCTTATCGTCTCCATGGTGTATTTTAGGCTGACAAATGGGGACATTGACTAAATCGCGACATTTTTTTCCCTCATAGTAAACTGAAGCTGTTAAAATTATTTTCCCTTCCCTCGATGTAGTCTAATAACTATTTCTGATTATTTAATATAGTCTTCTAGCGCAAAAATTTAGATAAATGATTTTTTTAGTTTTGCATATTTGCATCTTTAAGATAAGGAAAACATGGTCAAGGAAGGATTAACACAAATTCAGCCTTGTTTGTCTGCTAGAGCCCATCAAACATATTTTCATATGAGGCTGATCAAATCGGGTCTTCAATGTATTTTAATAGATAGGCAGTATTCGAAGAAGTTTCTTGTGAACGAGTGTAGAACGACTTTGTTTCTACTTACTTGGAGTCAGCGGTGTAGTCAGAAATTCGGTTTGGTGGGGATTCGGTGAAAATCTAACTTAATGATGTTTCAAACAATAGGTTATCAATGCACTGATCAGATAATTATCATTGTAATATTGAATTAAATCAGTCAGCATCAATAAAATTTTAACTTCGATCCATTTTTTTGGGTGAGGAGGGGGGGGGGGGTTTGGTTAGACCATAAAGCATTCTCTTGGCTACACCACTGCTTGGAGTTATTCATTTCGCTTTTCATTTTCCGAGATATGTTTCAGATCGATCCGATGATTATAAGTCAGAAGGGTCGCGTAAATGAAAATTTTTGCAACGATTTTATAAATTATAAATCATATAGTGGAGCTATGGTACATATGCTTTCTTGTTGTTAATTTTTCTAAATATCAAGTTTCTTTGCTTTTTAGATTCGAAAGGCATACGAACGCATACGAAATTCGTAACAAAGTTAAAAATAACAGCTCCCGACTCTCAGTAAATCAATTAATCTACAAAATGCGTGAGTCGATTACAGTCGTTTAAATATTGAGTGTATTTAAATAAATTAGATAAATAAAAATTATTGCGATTTTTTTTACTTCTCGAAAAGAAAGAGAAAATCAAAAGTTGTACAGTATTTACGCATTACTGACTTCTTCTAAGAAGTGAAAAATAGGTATTTTTTACTTATTCAAGAAAGTAAAAACTATAGTGTAAAAGTGTAGCATAATGCATATACAAATTGTATTAAACTAGAACAATTTTTAATAACTTCCAAGTACTAAGCGTAAAGATGATACATTCCAACCAAAACTCAGCATATATGAGCATCCCTATTGCCCAACAGTCGATGCATTGGCTGCAAAAACTTACAACACACTGCCGAAGAACCGCGAGACGCCAGAGATTGGCATACGTATACACATATGCCCAACACTCATTTTTATACTCATTCGCTCACTCATTTCGTTCGCTACACTTTGCCCCCTGATCGACACCGGTTGACAGATTAAGCGAAGGCGCGGACCGCTTCGGATCGTTGGATTCAGCTGAGGACGCGAACGTCGAAGAAATCGCACAAGTTTCGCGTAGCTCCGCGCATAGCTATACAGTTCACCGTCGCGCCGTCGCGTGTTTGTTTGTTGTTATCGGTAATGATTTTCCGTTCTTTCCTACCATCATCGTTTGAACTTGCCTTCCAGCAGGCAGTGTGCGTTGTTTGCAGTAAGCAAACAAGTCGTTGACTTGAGGATTTTTCGTATGACTAAGCAGCATGCTGCACTGTTTGCTGCTTCTGGTGCTTCTGCTGCGTAATCTTGGGTATAAGAAAAATAAAAGTGCACCGCTTGCCGAGTTCCGAGTACCCTAAGAATTTTCGCTCAGTGCCACGGACGTCGCCGAATGGGACGCATTACACACTTCCAATGTTATCGTACGTGCTAGGATGAAGAAAGTGCGACAACTGTTCAGAACCCTACCGGTCCGCAGCATGTGTTAGCGCTGTTCGAGGGTCTAGTGTGGGATAGTGCTTCCCTGCGAAATTTCAAAACAACATCACAGCGCGTCTAATAATAGCACTTTACCACTTTCCTGATTTCAGTGCGATAAAAGATTTCAGAAGAAGAGTTGGTTTGTGTATGCGAACAGAGCCAACCACGGTTGCGGAGTTCGAACGAAATTCGATCGGTTTTAGTGCTTCCAAGTGTCGAGAAAGTATTCGTTAGAAGGACATCTGTATTAGTCGGTAGAGCATAAAAAAAATATATTTACATCAACAGATAAGAATTCTCGTGCCTGAACATCATCGGAAGAGCAAAAATGTCGTTTAATAAATTACGATTACTTTTATTTATATGGATAAATGACCATCCACCCAGTCGGTGATAAATCTGTGATACTACTGGCACACCATAACAGCGGGTGTAACAAATCAAACGAATATTTACTGTGAAATCAAGATCATTTTTTGAGCTGCATGATTTTTTGTTTTGTTATTTGGTTTTGTTCGACACGTAAAAAACATAGCCTTAATACTACATTCCATGACGGAAATCGTTCCTCTACTTTGATAGGCTTCGCAGCCTAGCGCATTGCAAATCGCAGGGCAAACACTATGATGCAACTGATATTAGACATCCTTATGTCCTTGTATTAATGGGCAGGAATTGTTTCATGTAATTTATTCCAATCTTTTGTACAAGCGTTGTAAGATGTATAGCATACATTGTATACACACGAAAAAAAAATTGCCCCCTTCCATGAAATCTAGAATAATTACGTTTCAACGTTACGAAAATAATACCTCGATCAAAAATCATATCCTTTGTAACTGAGTTATATTTTCTGCCGTACTGTCTACATAACGCATTTATTTCTATTTTATGTTTATGTTTTTGCAGAACATCAAACACGGTCGCCTCTATATCGTTACCAAATCGTTTTGATGCTCGTGAACTAGTTCACTTTGTAAACATTATTCATAAACCAAGTTATGATTTAATTCACAGATTTAAAACACTGTTTACGGCCCGACTATACGACCTGAACTAATTCAAGATTCATTATATCTTGATAATGGTCTGATTTTCCTGGTTGTAAATTAGATCACAAAATAAAAACAGTTTTGATATTGTCTCGTGAGTTATTTCACAACATTCAGTATATTGTTGATAGATTAGTTCTTGCAACGTGAACTGTTTCCTGATTATATTAGATTGGCCACGACTCACCACTCTCAAGCGAAAAGTCGAACGATCGTTTACGCGTGTCTACTCATTGCTTCTGTGCTTGGCTACCCGAGACATCATTCGGGACCAGCCAGCTACTTTTGGCGTTTACATACGTTGTGTGAACTGTTTGGATTTTATATCTAATTGGCTCCAATTTACTGTTAGTTTAGATTTATCATCGGACCTGCAACAAGTTAGTTTCAGTTACTGACGAGTGGAACACGAAACATTTAAAAAGTATTCATAGTTCAAGAAACTCAGACTATGGTCTTCAATAATTTCACATGAACTATTGCACAAAATTGGGAATATTATTCATGGATCGAATTTTGCTCCGTGAATTGGTTCCTGATTCTTAGTACATTGATCATGATGTTATATTCGTGCTCGTTACATAGTTCAAAAAACCATGATTCCTCCCTCATGATTCAGTTCATATGTTATGGATATTTGAATACATCATGAATAGAATATTATGATAACGCGAAGAAAAATTATTAAAATCGTGACTAAGTTCTTGAAATCATGAACATAAATCACATTACTTTGCCAGAAAAATCCAATGGTAAACTCATGATATGTTACATGATAGCGTACATCGAACTAACGAAAATTATGATTAACCTCTTCAAATTATGAACATCGATTAGTTCTCTGCTCTCGTAATCGACATAGTAAGTACAAATTAGTGTATCTCCAAATAGTTAAAAAAAAAACTCATGTAAGAACTAAACTCATAAACAACTCAACCAAACATTCGATGTATACACATGCATTCCATCCGAAAGTGAACTAAAAAAAATTGAAATAGTGAACGTGAATCACATTACTTGGCCAGAAAAATCCGATAGTAAATTCACTAATAAAATAGCGCAATAACGTACATCAAATTAACTCTACCAAACATTTAAGTGTAACACAATATGTTTTTTGGGTATGAACTATTTTTGCAGAAACACAAAAAGTTTCATGAATACGACGTTTATTGTTCAGGAGTTAGGTAACGATTTTCGTAAACGGTTCACTTTACGATGTCATGATTTTTTTCACGAATTTATGAACAGATTTCGTAAAATCGTAAAAATATGGCAGGCATTCGGCGCCTACAAACAAGACAATCCGTAATTTGGTGAAAAATTTCTTTAAGTGCGGGTCTGTAGGAAGTTTCCTGTTTCCTATTGGACAGCGCCCGCAACGTTTCAATGAAGTTGATGTAGCGGTAAAAAAAGTGTTTCCGATAACCCGAATACGTCGTATCGCCGCCGATCTCAGGAGTTAAACGTGAGTGTAAATACTCAAAGGAGGATTATGAAGGAAGATCTCCTTCTATTTCCATACAAAGTGCAACTTACTCAAAGATTGCTGCCAACGGATATGCCACGTCGCTTGGAATATGGAAATGCTGTTGCAAGAATGAAAGTCTCAAAAAATGGTGATTTGGAATGGCCTACTCGTTCTCCGGATTTAACGGTACCAGACTTTTTTCTGTGAGGTTACTTAAAAAGTCAAGTTTATTCTAGCAAACCTAAGAACCTTGACAAACTCAAAGCTAATATACGAGCTGAAATTTCTGCGATTAAGCCCGAAATGCTGCCCAATGTCATAAAAAAGCCCGCAAAAGAGCTGCTTTTTGTGTATAAAATGGGGGTGGTCATTTAAACGACGTTGTATTCCAAACCTGGTTTATTATAAATGGCATAAAAAACTTGTTTACTTTAGAAAAGCGGCTGGAAAATGGCGGAGTTGTTCAATGTTGAAAAAAGATGCATCCAGCTAGCGCATCCTGTAGATCCGGCCAGAAGATCGTAGGGCCCTCGTGTTGCTTCAACAGAAGAAGCAGACGCTTCTGCAGACCCTCCTTGAGGTAGATTTCCCCGTTTATAGTCACACTCCGTTTGCCACATGAGCAGATCGTTTGCCAACACATCTATTTATTGGCAAACTTGGAAAGTTGCTACTTTCTTACTGCCTCTGGAAGATCAAACTTGTGCTGGGCGGTGTAGAACTGTAGCCCCGGAAGCAGCCGGAAGTCCGCCTTGACGTAAGCCTCATCATCCATGATGAGACAATGAGGCTTCGTCAGCATCTGGGTGTATAGTGTCCAGGTCCATGACTTTCCCACCGTATTTTGCGTTTGTCACGATTTTGAGCAGTATGCAGTCCCTCCCGGTCCTTGGCTCTCTGAACAAAAGACTTGGCCAGATTAAACTTTTTGACCATATCCCTTACCGAAGCATTGGGATTCCGCTTAAACGCTTTCACTACACGCTTGCGATCCTGGTCACTAATAAAACATCCATTCTCGCCGCAATTCTCCTTCCGTTCGATGCTCAGAGTTTGGTAGTCACGTTCAATCCCACGATGAGAGAGTTGAGGATTTTCCAGGTGCTTGCGCAAAATCAATTCGCTACGTTGCTTTTCGGGTGACGCCATTTTTTGGAATTTTCGAAAAACTGACATAAACATATTCTCAAGAAAAAATACCCAATGTGTAAACAATACACTCTAAACTACCCAAATTTTCAAGAGAAAATCCTCAATGGTTATAGCGGTTTTTCCATGATGCAATTCGATGTGGGACACCTTTGAGTATGCGTGTGAATTAATGTCATGTCATAATTTCAGGAATGACTGATCCGGTATTATACTACACTATGCTATATTTCCTTTAGTGGAGAGACCAATAGATTAACTAAAATCCCAAAACTCAAAAAATTCCATTAGTATATGAGTATTCCTCGTATCTTAGCGATTAGTTGAATAAATATAATTTTTTTCTGCATTTGGGAACGTTTTTCCTAGAAAATCGCTATTTTAAGCTCTTAAAATTGTATTAAAAAATTCTTATCTGCAAAACAAAAATTTATGCATGAAAAGGAATAGTTAAGGTACGTCAAAAATTAATTACGATCAATTGAAAAAAATTAAGAAAATCGGTTGAGTGGGTTTTCAGCAATCGTGATCACGGAAATACAATTCAAAAAAACGACATTTCGAGAAAATCGAGTTTAAAATTTCAAGTTTCCACTGCTCTTGGTAGACGAAGCGCGCTTGGAGGTGCTGTAACATTCGATCTATTTCTGGAATCTCTATAAAAATTTGGGTAAATATTCTCAAGAAGTTGTACTTTCAGATAAAGTAATAAAAAAATTTGATTTTTCGAAATAAGGCGACTTCATAAATGCGAACAACTAAATTCTTTGTGTAGTGAGTATCGAGGGTTACATTTCTATGTGATTTCTACATAGTATTTTACACAATATTATCCATTACTATATTAGAAAATCATTATTCTTATTATGGAATGGATAGAAAAGTCCAGGATCTAGTTTTAGTATAGATACGACTTACCCACCCTTAGGATCCGAACGCATGTATCTCTTAAAATTTAATTGAACCGAATAACAAAAACTTTTCAGGTTGGTGCATAAAATACAATTTAAACAAAAGGTTCATGATTTTTTTTATTATTTCGTTTATTTGACACGGCTCATAGCGGTAGCTTAACGGAGCCGTGGATCTTTTATGTGTTTACAATATGTAAAAAATAAAAATAAAACAAATATTATTGATTGTCCATTGGATCTCGTGCGCGCAACTTTTTATTGCGAGCGGAGACCTTCTTTTGCGGCTCGCCTACTGCGTCATGGGGACCATTTAATTCTCTCCTGTCCTCCACATCAAGATCATCATCGTGCCTTGGTGCTCGCGACCAGATGTTCTTTCCTGCTTCTTGCACTTACGGGTGACCAATGTAAATCCGTCGTCATTGCTATTATCTTCACCACCGATGTTGCTTACAGTGGTTTCTGGGGTGCTAGATGCTGCTTTGGCAGTTGTCAATATGGACTGAACAGCTGCCACAAATTTGGCAACCGTTTGTGGTTCAGGTATTGGTATTGAAATCTCTTTTTTTTGGTTGGTTTACCGTGGATTCGTTGGCAATCGGTAGAGATGCATTCTCCTCTGTATCTTCCGCGCAAGGTTGTCCGTAGTGTGCTGTTTGATTACAATACTTGCACGTGGGAGTTTGCCCCTCATGGGTGCATAACGTAGTTTGATTAATAGTAGCTTCGTGGGTTTTGAGTTTTATAGTCAAGTGGGAGGGGATAGGTTTTTTGATCCGCATCCTCACCACAAGAACACCGTTAGCTGTACCCGGGAAGAAATTTCTCCACGTATCACGTGTAACGGATTCTACTTCGCCGTATTGCGACATGTATTTTGCGATTAGATCAGGAGGGGTACGTGGTGATAGGTCATGTAACTTTCAAATCAATCTACATAGTCTTTTTCTATATAAACGGAAATCTTAATTCCAACTTTATCACTTTGAGCCACGTGCTTTAAGTTGTTCTGCAAAACGAAACGTTCGGCTTGTGCTAACGTGTTGAATGATATGAGTACGACATTACGAAGATGATGATACTGTAGATACATAACCTCCTTGAGCTTAAGCTGCATCTTCACCTTCAGCAGGTATTCCACTTCACGAAAACTCAATCTTATTGAACAGAATTTAAAGTCAACGACCGCTGCGTTGGGTCGGAGCAGAGATTTTCCGTCAACTTTACTCATGATGGCAAGAATAAATTAAGTTTCCTTTGTTCTCGAGACAATGCACACTAGACCGAGAGGTTGCTAGTTTTTGTTCACTTGGTTCGATTGTACGTCTGACTTGGGCAGAAGTAGAAAGTAAACTGGGGTTCATGATTTAAAGCTCACTTTAAAAATAACAACTTAGAGAATTGATTCGTGGTTAGCCAATTTTCGATCAATAAACTGAACGAGCGGCCAGCGTAATTGATTTAAAGCGACTTTTAACGATTTAACGCAAATAAAACAACGACCAACGACTGAAAAAAGCAAGCCAACTTAACACAATGCCGCCGATAAAAGTGAGAGTCGCCGTTTTGGTAGATGACCTCGAGGAGCCTTTTTGAACACGATTTTTTTTGTTTTGCTGCATGCGGATCCAATCGGATCAGCTCGGATTGAGGCAATAAATCGACTACAATGTTTCGCTGCTGTCCCGCCTGGAAATTAAGCAAGCATGTCTCCTTACAGATTTTGGAGGCACCATTGCTTCTTTCGCTATGTTCGACAAAAGCTTCAGTGGATGCACAACGATCACGGCGCCGGCTGTAGGCGGGCCAGGTGCTACCAATCAATGTGAGGTGTGAACGATCCCTACCGTAACACGGACCGCTTCGTCTCCACCGATGTATTGCGATTTCTTCGACAAGAAGAGCCCAGATGTGACTACGTGGTATCCCAAGAGTGAAGTAATAAATTGCGAAAAACATAAGTGGCGGTGTCAATTAATTTTGATTTATTTCGTATTCATATTGTACCGCCAATTTATTTGACATTTAGGATGAAAGTCTCACTTCTGACTAAACTCCTGGTGCCACCGGTGTCACGATGTTGGTAGTGCGATGAAACGTGAACGGACTGTAGCTGGTCTTCTAAATTTGGCTACCTCTCCAGATTGTTCAAGTTACGAGTTTATCTGGTGACTCATATCCAGTTCAGTTATTCATTCTCGAACGTTATTCCAATTGTTTCAATCGAGTTCAACTCATTATTCCAGATCAGTCACCGTCATCCTTCCGGCCTAGACGTCTGGTTTAATGACCGACCAGGTCTAGATATGTATTTATTATCGCAAAAGCTCTTCCAATTCTCACCTGCGGACGCCCATTGTACGCTTTTGTACGATTCTTCTGGTGTAGGTGGAGGCGTGCTATTGATTTAATAATTTCGCTATAGCTTTATTGCACAAAAAATATTGTCGAGCCAAATTTCCAGACGCTATTTCGATTCATATGGGTTTGGCCATGAAGTCGAATCACCGCAGAGTCACGTATCGATCCATATCGGATAATTTGGGTTGCTTCTACTGGACCACTCAACGTTTAAAATAGGCTGTTTCATCCGAACCTGCACGAACCGAAACAAAACCACATGGCGGGAGTGTCTCTCTTATTCCCTCATATAATGCATGGTAGGTCACGAGCGGAATATTTTATACTTTGTTTACATCCCACCGGCTGAATATTCGTCTATTGCCATTACCAGAGTCGATCGCAACCAGTTTGTGTATGATTTCTCCATGAAGGCGAGTTGACGCAGAGATAAGAGGTCAGAAAACAAGTGCCAGGCACTTACTGCTGTTATCAGCAATAAACTATAATATTTTATTGAACCTTCAGTTTTCTACGTGTTCCTTATTTTCAATTCACAGCCGGTTTTTTGTGAATTAACAAAATTTATTGTTCAATTAACGAGTTGTAATTAGCCAACGTGAAAGAAGAAATAATGTTTTTTTGAAATCCAGCATGAATGTAGTTATGTCCCACGCATCATAAAAAAGCGCAATTTCAAGACATGTAACCGAACCAAAGTTTATCGACGTATTGACAGATATTAAACAGGATCACAACGATCAACCGTTGCTCGTGCGTTGGCGGAACGTACCCGTTGCGTGACATCTTCCGTGTACGACGCGACGAATAACCTCGACTGTGGGACATAGCTTCGATTTCTTAATGGGCTACTTTTTGCGACTCTCGAGTCATAAAATGTAAATATATTACCTTCAAAAGAGAAACATTTGCGATACTTGAGATTGAGTGGGTTTCGGTAAATAATGAAAGAAAAGGAAATCAACGGCACTCTTTCGATAAATTCTCTTTTAGAACTGGGGCAATTATGTGTAGGAGCTCAGCAACAATGCTAGCGATAAAGTAGTTCCATAATGCAATTACGTGAACCACGCATTTCCACCGTAGCTGGTTTGGCCAAGCAGGTCGCCTGGTTGTATTTATAGACTCAGGCATTCGATTTGCAAAGTAGAGAATAGTGCACTACATGATAAATTCGAGAATATTACACTACATAACAAATTTGAAATGAGTGAGGTGGTTCATACTTTTGAGAACAATGAATAAACTGTATTGATGAACGGGTTTAACTTCCGGAACACGTTTGTACAAAATTTTCAAATCAAATTGATAGATCCCGAAAAAAGACAATCACTGCAACCTGTTCAGTCTCAAAACCCAAACAGTTACATTATTATTACAATTACATTGTAACTGTAAATAGTATGAATTATTAAAAAATATTATAAAAACTGCTGTTAGGAAAACTTTCTTATTGATTGCCTCTCCATGCAAATGAGTATGAGCATGAGCATGACTGTACAATTAGTAGTTGATACTCCGTGATTGACCAGTACAAGCGAAATTGCGCAGAGAATAAACGAATGAAGCCTGGGAGTAGCTATCCATGCTCAATGTGCACGTTTCGAGAGTTCTGTACTTTGAAATGCCAATAACGGCACCGGTCACGTCCTTACAGTCATCGGGTAAGGAAAGGAATGTTAGTGTAACAAACGTTGTTATATGGAGACCGTGTCTACCTCTGCATCTCCACGTTTGTCACGGGAAGGAGTTTTTGTTAGTAGGATGGGGTAAAGAGTTACACAAATCTGAATTCACCTTGATAAGTGATACGATCTATGCAACTCTCAGAAGTGTTATCATGTGTTTATTGCTCTGAGCAGCCGGCTGCCGAGAATTAATGATAGATTTATCGTTTGTTGAATTGATTTGGAAATGCTCGGTTTGCAAAAAAAGCAACTTCAGCTCCGGACTGCCGATAGTCGGGAGTGTTGCTTATGTTTAGTTGATTCTAACGGTATGCGAACGATTTCATTATTCCTTGTTTCTTTATTTCGGCGAAACACGCCATTACAAAAACAATAATATTATGAAAAGCGATTACTTTTATACTCTCGAAACATTTGTCCAAATACATATGTTAATACATATAACTTTGGTATTTATATAGCAAATAAAATGACAATTATATATTGGTTTCTTTCTCCGCGAACAATTGAGAAAGGTGTCGATTGTTATGTTATCATTATTCGCCTTAGTTGTTATGCTACATGAAGTGCATTTTAAACGGTATAAAATGAGCACTACCGTTATACCTGAAACGACTAGCTTTGATTGCTTCTCCATGCAAATACACTAAAAAATCTATCACGTTTTTAAATCTATGAACAATTTATACTGTTGAGATAATTCCTGCGTTCCCATCTCCATCTTATGTTTATTGTCCGGAGAAAGTTGACCCTTTGTTTGCTTCTCTTTTTGTCTTAGATACCTTATGTGCCATCCTTAGGTATCTTTATAATCGAACTATTCCACGAGGTATTCAAATTTCGGAAGCTGAGCGATTGCTTCAGCCATTAATAGAAACTGTAGTTGTGCTGGATCACGCTTCCTTGGAAATACAATTGGCTTAGTTATTTCCATGAAGATTACATACCCCCCTTCAGAGCTCGTACATAAATTATCCAAGGTGCCTTGCAATTGCCCCTTTAGATCGGTGGTTTTAGGTCCTATATCCGAGACCAGCCCGATCAGAAACACATAACAAAAAGATTTCAAAACTATATCTCGCGTTGTTACTTGTTATAATTTTCTGTTATTTTAACTACTAACGAGACCAAATTTATAACACAATCTGTTACGAAAATTGTGTTGTGTTATAATCTTGTTATTTCATTTTGATCGGGAGGCTACCACCCGCAAGTTGTCTTAGCATGCCAGAATGAGCAAGGCATTCGTCAATGTAATTCTCGTAAATGTCGTATGTAAGAGGGCTTAGACATGAGCCCCGAGAAAAACCCATGTAGCAGAATCGCAAAGTTTCCGAGTTGCAATGTGAAAAATACATATGGTTTTCAGACGATAAATTTTACGAAAAGTTATAGAACAAAAGACCATGCTGATGCAACTTCTCTGGAAGAATATTAACAGCAATTGAATCAAAACCTTCTTTATATGTTAGTTAACTGATACCATTTGCTCTTTGCGAGCCTATACCATTTAAATTTCTGTTGAAAGTATCGCAAGGTGATCGTTCCTCCATTTACCTATACGGAAGCCAAATTGTGTATTAAGCCATTTTCTAGAGCCCAAGCCTAGAGACAAATCAGGATTATCTTCTCGAACAACTTCCGTATACAATACAGCTTTTCAATCGGTCGATACGAGTTGTGATCGGAGGGTGGTTTTCCAGGTTGTTGGGGTGATAATTTCCTTAACTTATCTCCAATAATGAGGAATAATGCTACCCTCACGGAACTTTTTGAATATGCGCCTTTTCCCAGCGTATGGCAAAGTGTTCAACAAGTTTTATTTGATTACTTGTATCAGACTCAGGGGTTTTATTGGTGCATATCAATAGAGCAAGTGCGAATTTCACCATCAAAAATGGTTTGCGATATCGTGAGGAGATGCAACCCGATAGTATCTCTGTGTCTTTCGCTAGTATTGTTTTGGTTTCGCATACGTTGCGACGAATTCCGAAGAGTGCTGATCAATGTCTCGTCAATCCGAGTGCCGATCAATGTCTCCTTAAAGTAATTCGGTAAGAAAGACATTTTCTAAAAAAAATCGTTGTGGCAATACAGAGAATTCATCAAATGAGTCATATTTTCTCAAATTTTCATGGTGAAATACTGAGAATTGTGCGAATGACAATGAATCTCCGGAAGCACCTCGACGAAAACTTGTTTTGCGGGGTACATCATAACTGAAAATCTACTGGACCAATCGTATTAAAATTTTGCAGTTCTTCTTCACATCATTTTCCAAGTAATGATAGAAGTTGTAATTTCGTCACTATACTATATTTTTCTTCAGTGGAGAAAATTTTAGTTAAAAACGATTTTCCTCCACTAAGTAGAAAATTGTTTTAAACTACATTTGCGCGTTAAGGGCACAAAACTAAATAAATTGGTTATGGAATTTGCGTTTCGATTTAGTTTCTTTAGAATGTGACAATAACTTAGTGACAGGACTAAACTAGCGCTGGATTAACGCTAGCTCCAAAACAAAAACACTATTTGTGTTTCTGTGCAAACCCCTTGCCTTGCGTGAGGTCCCCCAAGAAAAGGAAAGCCGATGAGAATTAATGAAGTCGAAGCTGGGTGTGACTTGACAAGCCTATGCGATATTCACTATGCTTTATTTATTCTTTGTAAGCATAAGTATATGAGATTGCCCGTGGTTGCTACTCCGTTATTGACCAGGACCAATTGAGATTGCAAAATGTTCATTGGAACGATATGCTTGAAAATAACATGATGGATCACACTGTGCAATCTACGTATATTGATCCCTTCATGCTGATTAATACCGATGCAGACCACGTCCGAACGCAGATCTTCTGGGAAAGGGAGGTATGTTACTCTCCACATGTCTCACGAGAAGGGGTGATTTGTTCGTAAGTGTGCCAATAGCGTTATCATGTAATAATTGCTCTGGGCAGCCGGCTGCCGAGAATTTGGAAAATTTATCATTTGTTGTATTAATACGATTGGCAAGATAAGCAACTTGGACTGCTGATAACCGACTATGAGGAACATTGGTTATATTTAAATAAATCGATATCGTTCACTTTTCTATCACGCAATTAATTTTTCGTGGTTTCGTACTTACCTTACCGTTCAGGCTCGAACCTAGTTGTCTCTTGCTGTATGCAGAACTTGTCTCCACTCCACTCGGTCTGTTGCTGCTTGTCGCCGTCAAGAACCATCTTCACCGGGTCAGTGAGCCCAAATACACGAATTCGTCGACCATCTCGATTTCGTCACCGTCAATCCGAACTCGGGATGGGAGGTTCACATTGTCCTCTGTAGAACCTCTTCCTCTCATGGATGTTGTCTTCGAAACGTTGATAACAAGTGCTGGCTTCAGCTTTCAGTCTGATGTACGTCTCCGACATCGCCTCAAAGTGCCGTGCCATTATGTCAATGTCGTCGGCGAAGCCAAGGAGTTGGTCTATCCCGCTCTCCTTATTACACCTTCTAACGCAACGTTGAACAGCAGGCACGACAGACCATCACCTTGCCCTAACCCTCTTCGAGATTCAAAGGGACTCCTGATACTCGAACAACGCACATCATCCGATCCATCGTTGCTTTGACTAATCGTGTTAGCTTATCCGGAAAACCGTACTCGTGCATTATCTACCGTAGCTGATCTCGATCGATTGTGTCATACGCCGATTTGAAATCGATGAACAAATGATGTGTGGGCACGTTGTATTCGCGGCACTTCTGCAGAACCTGCGAATATTTGGTCCGTGGTAGCGCTGTGGTTGATCTACACCGGCAGCTTTGTTGTTTTTCAGCCGACCGATCTACTCTCTGCCTTCTTGGAGATCAGGGCATCCTATCGTCTTCTGCGCGCGCTCCAAGATCCGTTACCATACCACCTTCGTCCTTTGCTGCTTCACTGTTGAGGTGCTCGTCATAGTACTGCTTCCACCTCTCAATCATCTCACACTCGATCGTAAGAAAGGTTGCCGCTATAGTTTGAATAAAATGCAGATTTATACAACAGATATTTGTGTGCGATTTACATTTTTCTTGCGTCAGATACTATTTTTATACATAATTGAAATTGCATCGGTATAATGGATTCGTAGTAAAAGGGACTTTTATAAATATTGAACTGCAAAAATGATATGAATGGAAACAGATATATTTCCGTAGTAATAGTATAATAGAGTGCCGATTCTAAGCAAATAATAGAATGCCGATTATAAGCAACCAGTTCCGCGCGTAATCTATTTATTACTATGATAACATTCTAACACCATACATTTCCTTTGGCAAAGTTATTCAGCATATCCTGGACTATACTTCTATCTAATTAGTTGCATGCTACAGAAAGAAATGTAGTCTGTAAAATTGAAAATGCAAAAATTTAGGTTTTCCCATACTAATTTCCATACAAATTTCAAACGCAATGCGCTACGCCGGGTCAAAACCACTCTAGCCCAAATTTTGCACAGTTACTTGGGACCCCAAGTGGATGTGGCGATGATTACGTTTTTCTATATAACAATGCCCCACCCTAATATCCATTCATTCGGCGATTATGTTCCAACTAAGAGTAAGTTCAAAAGTCTGGATATTTTCAATCTGGTGTCAAATTAATAAATTATTTTATTTTCAAAATCCGATATTTGCATTGGAAATCTATACTAAAAGATTAAGAAATAAAATACGGAATCAAGCGTGTATTATCATGAATATTATATACGAATCAGATTAACGAAATCCTCGGATCAACTTCAACGCAACTTTTTTCTTTGCTCCCTCCAAAGACACTCTCAGATAGGTCCCCTCGACCGGTGTACATATTAAACTATGATAATGAAATGAATACTCGCTTCTTGAGCTTAATAAACAATGACATGAAAAATCTTGTTATACATTTATCCAATGACTCATGAATAACAAGAATAACTTCCTCCACCAGATCTATTGTCATTCAAAGTTCCGACATCATCCAACACCATAATTTTTCAACTCTCAATAACTCTGATGTGAGAAAAACTAATTTAACAAGTGAATCAAGTCATCTTGCAGTGTGATAGAACCATACATATTATTTTTTTTATTAATAATGATATTAATTTAAAGACTATCGAATTATGTGAATGAGCGTCATCGTTCATTTGTCTACTTTCCCAAAATACACTTTCTTTTGCCATATTAAACATATAATATGACAATTCGGTGGAAAGTATTAACAACAGCTTTAGTATTTTTCAAAATACTAAAATTATTTATTTTCCATCCATTCCGCGTGTTTTTTTTATTAGAAAGGTACACCTCAACTTCAAAAGCTTCGAATCGAAAACAACGCCTCTGCACCTACCTCTCCCCTCTCCGTTATCGATCAGTTGACTGAATCGATAGTTTTTGCCTACACACTCGCGCGCCACTCACTATCTTCACTCGTGGATTGCGTAGGTGTCATCCATGATCGCAGCTGACACGCTCCAAACTTGTCGGTTCTCGGCTTTTTATTCCACCACAGGGCATCTAGAAGATTGTTCAATCTAAACCCGCTTGTTTCGCTGTGTATAGGTACTGGTGTTGTATCCCAACCACCATTCCCGATGCCAACTAGTTGGTTGGTAACAGTATTCTTCGGTTCGCGGTTCACAACTGCAAGATTTGTCTTACGCTCGCGCGCCTCACTGAATCCGACGTGACGCGAAATCGTAGCCATCGAACGAACAGCTTCAATTTATCATCGTCAACAGAATTGAGTAGATGGTCGTTGGTTGGTTGACCGGATCGGGGGCACATTTTCACTGGCTCTCAAACTAATAGCAGTTTACCTCTGTCGCTGCTGGGTGGTGTGGTCATAGAACATCAAATTCGTTCTCGCGCGTAGTTGCTCGTTGTCCAGTTGGTTTGCGCGTGCGTTTGGGAACGATTGCCAATCGATGATGGCATAAATCAAAAGGTTACGCTAATCCCACTAGCCTTACCTGGAGCGGATCTCCAACGAATATGCTTTGGATATTACGTTTTGGGTGGCAGCTGAATAAATCTACCGATCGGACGACGGCCACCACAGTGAACAAAGCCATCGATCCGGCTAGGACGAAGTCGCAGCCAGACGCAGTAGTGTTGAGTGTTTTGACAAGTGTTGTCCGCTTTATCAAGTGCTGTGGGAATGAGGATTTGCTTGAAGAGCTAGCTAATCGTGAAGTTAAAGTGAATTGATAATGCATAATCATCGCGGTGCATCACGGTGCTGGTTTTCGCGGAATTCGTCCAGTGGCGTCAGTGAGCTGCAGAGTGTCTATCAGTAGCAAGGAATTTTCAGAGCAAGATAAGGTGTACATGCGTACGAATTGTTGTCGCCACCAACTTGGGGATTTTGCGGACAGTGTGGATCTGATGTACGCTGGGGAGATATTTGATCACCTACTTCGTTTTATAGTTTAGGAAGTTCGGTGATTGACTTTTATATTCATGACATGTTATCAGTAAAATTTCGACATGTTTCGAAGCATCGGAATTTGTAATTCCGAATCAATTCACTGAAAATTTGAAAAACATAAGCAACTATTATTATTTCTTTCCATGAATCTTCATTCTTTGGCAGATATTGGTCGTTAGCCTCACAGGTGACTGATCCGAAGTAAACGCGTGAGTGTGTGCGGAGTGTTCTTTTCTACCCGATTTTTTCTTCGCTAGTGTACAAAAACTTTTCCCACAGTGCTACAATCGCTAAGTGCGTAAAAACACAAAAGCGATGTACCTTACATATAAAAGAATCTGTACCATGTTTTTGAGCAAAAAACAATGACGCTCAAGATAATATTGCAATATGGACGATGGAAAAACAGCAGATTTCATTATAAATGACACGTTTGTTAATTATCTGTGCTAAAAAGATTACAAAATTCCTATATTCGAAATTAAAAAAAAATTTTAGACTCATCCTAGGTTTTAAATTTAGCGTTTTAGTTTAATTAAAGTCGAGTTCAGCTCATCAAAATTACCCTTAGATGATATTGATTCCATTTTAAACTACTTTTGAGGTTTTGTCCTGCTTTTGTATGGAGTCCATACAGGGCACCAACAATATCTTTTGAATGGAAATTCAATTGTCTTCAACAAAGCTTCAGAGCAGCCTTTTCCGGTAATTCTTGTGAACATATCCAAACTCTATCTCTTCCTTTAAAAGTTAGTGATGGCTTTCGCTATGCAGTGAAATATGGAACTAAAATTTTATAGTCAGTAGATGAATCATATGATGTACTAAAATAGTTCAAAACAAACTGTTCAACTAAACCTAACCATACTTTCGAAAAAAATAAAGTTAGTGAGAATCAACTACTGAGTTACCATCGTGTGCTGTTCTGCCCCATGCAAAACTGATTAAGACATCACTTTATAAAAAGTTAATAACTTCTTCTAAGGAACCTGCATTGACTTGCAGTTCTGGGTAAAGTTGTGGATAACAAAGACTGTAGAGACTCGTGATGGAACTAGAAATCAACTCGGGGGTTTCGTTTTTTGTAAGCAGTCAGGCGCTCTGTATTGTCAAAACAATTTTTTCCCCTTTTTAACAATTCTAAGCAATGTTTCGGGGATATTATTTATTCCAGTATTTTTTTAATTTATTTCTTCGTTATATTCTTTAGAAGTATTTTAATAATTTTCTTCGTATTGTATTTCTATAATTGCCTTCGTTTTCATCATTTCATTCATTTTGTTTAATTTTAACGCTTTAGTAATTTTGGTTATAATATTCATTTAATTCGTTTCATTCATTTATCTTAATTAAATTTTTTGTGTTTTTATGGATTACTATTATTTAATTCATGGTATTCATTTTCTTCATTTTTTGCATAATTATAATTTCATTATTTTGTTAGATTTCATTTATTTTACTAATTTTATAAATTTATTTTGATTATTGCAGTATAACATAAGGGTTTAGTTTTAATAATTTTATTTATTTTATTCGTCTATTTCATTTTATCAATTGTATTAATTGTACTCATTTTTATTCATATTGAATATTTCATTCATTTCTTGCTTTTTCTTCAATTTTTGCATTTTATGCATTTCATTCATTATATTCGTTTCAATTACTGTATCACTTTTATACGTTTTATTGTACTAGCGTATTTCATTAATTTATTCATTTGGTTCGTTGTGTTCAATTAATTAATCTAGTTCGTTTCTCTTATTTTATTAGATTTCTTCAGTTTATTTTATAATATTTTACTATTTTATTCATTTTATTCAGTTTTATGCGTTTCATTCTCTTTATTCATTTAATTTATTTTATTAATTTAATTTATTTTATTTATTTTATTTTTCTTATTAATTTTATTTATTTTAACGATTTGATTTTTATTATTTATGCTACTCAGTTTATGAATTTATTTATTTTTTTTCATCGCATGTAATAATTTTCTTTTTTGATCAGTTTATTTATTTTGGTGGTTTCATTTCTTAATTATTCATTTTCATTTATTTTATTCGATAATTAATTATTATACAAAATCACTAAAATTATTCGTTTTTTTAGGTTTTATTCTTGCAGGATTCGAAACTTTGTTAACCATATCTCAATTTAAGTGCATACTTCGAATGAGTTTTTCAAATTAATCAGCGTTTGGTGGTATGTATAAGAAATTCTTCATCACACTACGTGGAATCAATTGGGTTATTTGATGAACAGTTTTTACGCGTTGTGTAGCCCCCGCGTAAAAATGAGATATTAACACCAATGTCTTCTGCTGGGTTGAACCCGAAAGATACACAGCTTGTGTATACAACTGAAACGTCTGTTCGGGACTGATGTTCCGGTTGGTATGGAAATTCTGATTTTTTCTGAAGAGTATCTAACTTTTAGTTCTCAATAATAAAAATCAGAATTTCCATTCTATGAGGCCAAAATATGTTAATTACCCCATACGTTGTAAAAATGTGTTTTTGCCTTTCTTCTAAGGCAAGGCTATGCTATCACTCTGAAAATCTTTTTAACCGAGATCCGGAGGGCTGAATCTCTTATATTCTTCGTCACAGTTTGTCGAGTTCGGCAAATGTTTGTGTGTGTATGTATGTAATTGCACACTCGATTACTCGGAGATGTCCGAACCGATTTTTTCAAAGTTAGTCTCGAATGAAAGGTTCCATAGCTATTGAATTTCATTCAATTCCTACTTCCGGTTCCGGAGATACGGGTTGGAAAGTGCGGTCACATAGCAAATTCCCATATAAACTGGTGCCAGATTGATGGCCAAATTATTCAATACACATTAAAATATGTATGCAAAATTATCTGGATTTGCGATTCTAGATCACTAATGACCAATCGAAGTAGCTTTGACCACATTAGTCGCCTAGACGGTTCTTGAGGCCCCCCATTTATTTCTCAGCGAATTCTTTACCGATTTTCACAAACTTTATTTTAAATGAAAGATATGACACTCTCATTAGGATCCACTCATAAATTAGGTAACGCTTTTAAGGGGAGGGGAAGGGGTACTACAAGTTTTGACATAGGGAGGAGGGGGAGTAAGCTAGATCGGCATTTTTGCGTTACGTAATTTATGAATGGTCCCGTAACTGCTATTGAATTTTATTCAGATCTGACTTTTGGTTCCACAGTTATAGGTCGGCTAGCACTGTGTTAAGAAATGTACCATATAAACCGTTACAATCGTAATAGCTCAGAGGTTAAAAATCTACTGAATGGACACCAAATTACTTCGATTCGCAAATCTAGATCACTGATGCCCAGTCAAAGATTGTCCATTATCGACAATTCCGGAAGTCCCGGTCTTCGGGCATATTCCAGAATTAAAGTCAGATTGGAATTCGGTGATGACTAAACCAATTTTCACAAAGTACCAAACGAACGGTATAAAAAGAGGTTTACGCACCTCCCATCAACCCCCCACCGGAAAAAATGGCCGTCTTTCAAAATCACTGAACTCACATATCAATTTCTCGTAGATGAGTAGGCCAATTTTCATCAAATTGTGGATATTATCCCCACAGACAGCCATAAAATTTCGTACGGATCGGTATTAAGGATCCAGAAATATAGACTGAATCGTCCGGTCACATATGAAATTCCCATATAGGGGAACATGGGGAGACTTGACCAAGCGCAAAATTCTATTTTTGACAATGCCGTCTTCTATTCCATTCTTAAATTTTTTTCAAAAATATTTTTACACTTGTTTCGATCCCTTAAGGTATGAAAAATCCTTTCCTTACGGAAAATATTACGTGATTAATAAAGTTGCATTAAATGATGTAATTTTTTATCAAACTTTGTATGGACATATCTACTCGACTACTAATTACTAGTAATGTATTAATATACCATCTTAATCCTTGTGAAGCAGTAAAATGATTTTACATAAATTGGAACATTGGAATAGTTATTACTAGAATTTGCATGACATTGAACGCAATAACTAATGTTGGGGAGACTTGACCAAGATTTTATGGGGAGATTTGACCAAATGGCAATTAGCTGTAGAAAGCTACAAAATTCCTGATATTTATTATACTTTGGTATCTACTGTTAATGTGAACATGCAATGCAAGCAGTACAGTTAATCCTTGAAAAGAAATGCATTAAAAATCGAGATTTGTCAAATGCAACCCTTTTATATTTTTTACTGCTACCTAAGGATCTCGACAATATGGAAAAAAATAATTACAGTATGTTTTATGTCATTATTTTTTGTTATGATTTTTTCAAAATTCTCTTGGACAAGTCTCCCCACGCCTTGGTCAAGTATCCCCGCAGCGGGGAGACTTGACCAAAAAAAAACGATCACAGAAAAACTTTTGTAACTTTTCAAAAATTAAATTAAAAATTCTGCACAATAACTTAGTACATTATATCTCAATGACTTTTGAGGGATTGAAGGCTTTTTTAGAGATTTATGCAGTTTTAGCTGAAAACCTGGTCAAGTCTCCCCATGTTCCCCTAAACCAGAACCATTCTTTTTCAAGGGGGGCCACGTGAAATTTAAGTAATCGATTTCGTATTTTGTATGCCAAGTGACTTTAAAATTCATGAAGCGTTTGATGTCACCTCGAAAAAAAATATTTTGATGAAAATCGACTTTTTTTGGATATTAACTGATTCTGTAACTTTTTGCCTTTCTCCTATAGAAAGGCTATGGAATCACTCTGAAAATCGATGGTTTCACCGAGGCCCGGAGGGCTGAGTCTTGTAGCAAATGACTCAGTTCGTCGGGTTCGGAAAATATATGTGCGTGGGCGTACCACAGGTACCACCTTCCCATAGGTTGAATCCCCATATAAGCCGGTAAAATTCCCATATAAACCGGTAAAATCAGTATATCTAAATGATGCAAAACTAATTGAAATGAGTTCTAAATTGCTTGAAATTGTTGGTCCAAATTACTAATTGCAAATCAAAGACTCTTAGACCACACTGAGAGCAGTTGAGGATTGCGCAAGATTCGACGGAATAGCCAAGTGCCGAAATTAGATTCACACCTGTTTCTCATATATTGCTGACTCGATTCTCACAATCTTAATCTTAAATGAAGGGTATAGTAGTAATGAGGTGTATAGGAGTTTTCATCCCCCTCTGACACCCACCTCGGCATACCCGAAAAAAATTGGCAAAAAGACAACAATGAACTAATGCAAATTAAGCTAATTAAGTATGATATTTTTGGTTTCAAGTTTTTCAGCATCGACACGTAGCTTATTAAGTTCGTGGCTGGCAAGCCGTTGTATATAGGTGCAAGGTGTACTGAGAGTATAATAAACATTTCCACAATTTTATTGAACATCATCAGCCATGGAATCATAGCTTGGAGAAATGGGAAAGGCACAATTGAACCACTGGGGGGATTAAAACTTTTTTTTTACGATTTAAAAACCTTGACTTGTCCAATTTATCATACATTTCATTTATTTATTATTACCACAACCAAACTTTTAGAGATAGTAACAACAAAATGCACTTTTCCCACTAAAAATGACGATGTCTAAATATTCGCGTTTTGAGACAATTAATTTTTATAATTAATTTAATATTTAAAAATAAAACGTTTGTTTAGTAGCGTATATTCTTTAAGAGTGGCTATATTTTTTATGTTCATTGCTACTATTTTTGCATAGAGTCCTTTTTGGAAGGTCAATCGTGACTCATTATGACGTTATAATATCTAAAAATGACGTATTACATAAATAAGAATAACTTTACCGATTAGTAATTTTCGACCAAAACAGATTCGTGTAGTCCCGTGAAAAGAAACTGTTTAGAAATAGCATGTAAAATGTTGTTTAATCAATAAATCAGCATATAAATTACCGTTGGAAAAAATCACATGAAAATATGATTATATTCAGTTATGGTTCCAGTTGTGCATAATACTCTACCATTTCAATACTGCCTATTTTTTTTTATTTTTAAGTCTTTGATTCATGCTAAATCTGAAAATTAAACAAATCACTTCGCGTCAGATACACACCGTCCGCAACCCACGATAAGCAAACCAAACATGCAGCATTTGAGAAGCACGAAAACTAGTGAATGAATTTAATCGCGTAGCAAAGCAAACCGAAACCGAAAATGATGATAAACGGTGACAGAAGTGGCATGAGTGGTGCGCTGTTCAGCAATCAAATGGCAATAAATGGCGACCGGTATCAACAGCAGCGTCAGCGTTCGCGAGTGACGGAACCGGTCGAGATGACACCGCCGGTAGGGGAAGGTCGGTGGCACGCATCGTTTATCGATGATGTCAACCGACAGCAGCAGAATCTGCCACCATCGCAGCACCAGCAGCAGACAAAAGAAAGTGTAGTTATGCGAAATAAAGTGATTGATCTGGACAAGAATCGTATAAAATGTAGCCGCAATAAGCTCTGGTCAAGGCCGCTGAGTTTCTCCGGTTTCTTCAAAAAGTCGCTGAGCCAGGGCTCGATACAGCTGGGAGCGAATGGAGGTGAAGGAGGTGTCCGACATAGCACGAATTACGCTGTCAATCACGACCTGTCCGATCCAAATGGCAACGATCCGTCAGGGCGTGGTGCAAAGTTTGATCTCAACATGATTCGTAAGCTGGAAGATGAAATATACAAAAGAGGCCGAGAGCAGCAGCGAGACGAGTGTAACGCGGAAGCAAAAGATTTTCACGATTTCTATTTTAGTCAGAGAATGTTTGGCGAAAAGAAGACGTTCTCCAGTGATACCTCAGCATTCAAAGGAGATGCCAAAGCGGTGCTGGTAGTTGACTCACAAGCTCTGGAACCGATGCTACTGAAACGACCGCTCAGCACCGATGATGCACTCTTGCAAAATAGATCTCGCGTGTCGGACGGGCACGTGGACGCATCCAACAAATCGATCATCATCGTGGACAACTCCGAGTTCTATCCAGTGCTAATGAGGTATGATATTAATAGCGAACTAGTAAATCGTCAGCTTAGGGAACAAGCTCAGAGGCGTGACGAAGAAAAGCTAAAAATATCCACCCGAAACGGGGGATTCCCACCCAAGACTGTGCCAACGACGAGTGTTGCAAACGCATCATTAACGGGCAATAATGGCGACAACGCCAAGATACCACTGTCATCGTCAAAATTAACCACTGCCATGAAAGACTCGGCACCGCCAGCGCCAAAAACTATAGCAACGCGTAACGAGTCGGTTGCGTGTTGTGAAACCAAAAGTATAAACAATAATAATCATGCTGCTCAGCAGAAGAAACTAGTCGTTAGCGCACGGCCGCCACCTCCTACAGGGTCTGGGAGTGGCGATCGCTCTAAAAAGGCCCGCTCGAACCTCTTCCAACGATTCCTCCTACAGCGGAGAAGTCTTAACCTTTCTGTCAGGCGTCGTCGGCGTCACGAGTGTCACTTCCGGCCGCCACCAAGGCTTCCTTCAACGGATTCAAGCTCTTCATCGGATGGTAAACCCACAAGTAACAACAAACTTAAATTTGAATATCTCAAAAAAATGCAACGATATGACCCTGAAACACCATCCATAAACGACCGATCTACGGCCGTCGCTCACGCTAGCAGTGAGCCAAATCTTTTCTCGCGGGCTAACTGGAAAAGTGCATATTTTCTGCAACATCTCCAGCACACACCCCGCAGTTGGAGCACTGGTGACCTGAACAGTCTGAGCCATCTGATGTCATCGAGCAAAAATTTCGCCAACATTTTCGAAAGCACCAGTGACAATCTGTCCCGACTTTCGGCTATCGTAATCTCGTCCAGCAGCAATGGTTCCCCTTCGTCTGGCTCGCTGACATCATCTTCGTCAATGTCATCCGGTTCTAGAATGCAGTCACTGTTGGAAAATCATTACCGCCAACTTCAAAGCAGAGAACGTTCAACGAATAAAACTCATTCGGTTGTAACGAAACCTCCATTGGGATGCGCCAACGCATCTGGAACGGGGGCTGGGGCTACAAATCCACCCAACAGCGGTAACATACTTCGAAAAAAATCTTCCTCTTTCCGAGGAGTGCTGAGACGGGGCAACACTTCGGACGTGGTCAATACCTGGATCTACAGAAAAAGGTAAGCTCTATCGTTTTAATATATTTATTGCTGTACATGACTGATCTGTTAAACCGAACAAGCAATTTGAAATTTACACAAGTCATAAAACATATTTTTGGTTCTTCCAATAATCCGGTTCTGAGTCTATCCGCGTCAGCGTCAGTCAACATCTAACAACTAACTTCCTCAACAATGCGAAACCGCAAGTATTTGAACAGTTCAAGTCAGTAGTTTCAATGACATTCATACACACACACGTCTAATGGTAAAGTAAGAACGTTGCGAAACAATTCGATTGCGAAATGGAAACGATCTCGTCATCATCGTCGTAATAATAGAACGAGTAATGTCTTCATTCATAACCTGCCCCGCTGTACCTACTCTGGGTGCCTTCATATACGCGGCGAACAAATGATCGTTAACATCAGGAAAGAGTCGAAAAGAAGCAATTCACCTCCCCTAGCGAGTGCGAATGACTTACGCCACTTCCTGAAGATGGACGTTGAATAGTAAATACTGCTATGTTATACAGCGACTCGTGGGATTTTCCCATTTCACCCGCACAACGGCTACTGCTGTGTGGTTCTTCATAAATGTCATGTTTAGCATAAGGTGCCAGCCGTCACCAGTTGTGGTTTGGCAGTTTTTTTTTGTGTAACATTTTTCGAAAAACACGTTCGAGTCATCGTTGGAATGTGTAGAATTAACTTCGGGAAAAAATGTGCAACCTATTCGTCAAGATTAGTTTTTTGACTTTGATCAGTATTTTTTCTTGCGAGCTAGTAAATCATTTCGTTGTTTTTAAGTTGCGAAAAGCCGTATTCAAAATGAAATTTGGAATCACCGTGGAATTTTCGGAATCACAAAACAAATTATGGTGTTATGTTATGGTTGTGCAATTTAGTCTACACATAATGTCAAACACAACATGATTGTCGAATTTTCCCGTTGATTACGGTTTAGTCCTTGTAGCGAAACTTTGTTACTACTGACTATGACTATTATCACCGATACTTGCGCAACAATTACCTGACG
This sequence comes from Topomyia yanbarensis, assembly GCF_030247195.1. NCBI lineage: Eukaryota > Metazoa > Arthropoda > Insecta > Diptera > Culicidae > Topomyia > Topomyia yanbarensis. Next base: position 115,160,153 of record NC_080672.1, on the reverse strand, counting down.
GAAGATAAGATAATTTAAAAGTTGTCCTGAAAAAACACTAAGCTTTGATTCTAATCTCGTATATACCGAATTACGGAAATCAATTTTACGAGTACCATTTATTTATTCTTGCTAAATTAAGAGGATCCTCTATCCTCTAATTTTCGAAAATTCAAAGCATTTCCTCATTCTGACGTCTTCAAATGGTGCTTGTTTTTTACATTTTGTTAGTTACAAGTATGAATCTATTTCTCTGTTTATTTCTTTGTTGTTAGTACTGGTTTATTTAGGAATACTTGGTTGCGGTTTTAGTAAATGCATTTTTCTTGGTGTTTGTTTACTGTAGTCCAAGACAAAGCTCACTAGGGTTATCCTTCACAGCGAGAGTGGCTGGTGCCTTTTGATTCTTTATGCATATTCGAGGAAGTGAATCACTACACCCAACTTAATCAACAACACTGTTCACAAATGCGAAAAAACACACCTAAATGTGAACAGTGGTGTGCTCTACCTAAACTTTCACTCTACGGTGAATGTGAAGAAAATGATATTTTTGCTCCTAATTATGTTTTCGAAACCAGCATAGCGTAAAATCCAACCACAACCCATTTGAAATTTGATCCATGTTTCGCAATTTTTCCCATTTTTTTATTTTTGCTTGGATTTTTTTCAAATTTTGTTAAAATTTCATCGATCTTTTTTAAGTTTCTGAAATTTCAGCATTCTGCTTTTTCGTCTATTTCCATTGTTACCAAATGATTATTTTATCCATCTTTTCACTCCATTTTGACATTTTTTTCCATTTTTATCATTACCGCTTACTTTAATTTATAGTCATTTCTCTGTTATTTCATTTTATTTGCAATTTTTGGAGGAAATTCCACTTTCTTTATTTTTTTCTATTGTTTAATATTTAAATACCCTGCTTTTTTATTTGTTTCTTTTGTCATTCGATCCAATGTATAAAATTTGTCCATTTGCTCCATTTATTCTTATTATACTCTTTTACTATTTTCTTTTTTCTCCATATTTTTCTGAATTTCTTCAAGCATTTTTACTTTTTTTTAAATTCATTCCAATTAGTCTTTTTGCCCTATTATTTACCTTTCTCGTATTTGGTTTCATGTTTTCTAGTTTTTAGTTTTCCGTAATTTTTTCCCATTGCTAATTTAATATGATTTTATTTATTTTTTACACATTTTCATTAATCTTCAATTTTATCATTATTGTTATTCTTCACTTTTTTCCATTTAACCTATTTTGAAAATACTTCCTTTTGTTGGCTATTTTCCTATAGGATTACTTTTCATTTTTTTTTATTTTTCTAGAAAAAATTTGATTTATCTTTTTTTACATTCTTCGTTCCGTTGTTTGAATTTATTTCAAATTTCATTTCTAATGTTTTTTTACCATTCTTCAAATTATTTAATCCATTTTTTTTAATTTCTTCATTTTGTGTGTTTCTACAGTATATTGGTTTTTCTACTATTTTTTGTGTTTCATTTTGTCCGTTTTTGTGCAATCCATACCTTCCAAATTTCTTTATTTTTTCAACTTTCCATCATTCTAATTTTCCAAAAATTTCAAAATTTTTAGGTTAGTCCATTTTTTAATTTCTTCGTGGTTATTTTATTTTCGTCTTTTATATCTATTCCTCAACTTTTATGCTTTCTTAACGTTTTATTCACTTTTGCTATTGCTTTGAATATTTCTTGTTTTTAATGTTAAATATTATTCTCGATTTATCGAGTTATTCAGTTTTATACATTTTTTTATTTTATATTAATGTTCGTATTCGTATTTGTTGTTTTTTCTCATTTTCAAAAAATTTCTACTTTTACAATTTGTTGACTAGTTTCCTGTTTTCTTTTATCGATTTTTATAGGTTCTGTTTTGGATTCTTTTAGATTATACATTTTTTTGACAATTGACTTTAATTAGTTTTTTAGTTGATTTTGCTACTTTAAGTTTTTTTGTACATTCTTTCAATATTCAGTTTTCCCATTGTTTTTTTCCTTTTCTATTGATCTCCATTTTATATGTTCTTAATTTTTGCAATTACTACTTTTTTAACCTTTTCATTTCATTACTTTTACTAATACTTTTGACAAAAATGGCTCTTTTCCAAGTCAAGTATTAACAGCCCAACGTTTTTTCCGTCATTTCCACTACAAACAACTAGCGCAAAAACTGGTACATAACTATAAAATTTCAGTGTAATATACATAATATCAGTGAAATCTAATGGAATTCAAAATTTAACTCTTTGGTACACGGGCAATATAACGTGATGGGGGCCCTACGTTGAACCCCCCGGGCCCGTATTTTCTTTCAATGGCCCCAACTCTATCCCTAATATTCTAGAGTTCTGATCATAGCACTTCCCGGTTAACTGTCGTGTTAACCGGGAAGTTCTCGAAAGATTGGTGTTCAGTATCACTAGAAAAGTTTAAATACGCTCAGAAGTTTAAATCCTTGAGCTCCATCGATGCAACTATGGTGTATGCGATTTTGTCTTCAAATTCATGAATCTGCAGACTTGATTAATAAGACAGCCGAGTTTTTAAATCATTCCATATGGCTTCTGTAATAAATGGCAACCATAAAATTATTGCAACACAGTAAATTAAAAAAACGAAAAAAAAAATCAGGCATGTTTTATGCACAATTTAAAAAAATTGATGAATATTTGGAGGTTGTCTGGTGAAAATCTCAACACTTTCGCGTCACGTCAGGTTGGTGCACTATGCATAAAACGAGATTGAAACGTTTTTGTAGATTCTTCCTTCAACATCTAGATTTACCTCACTTTAACCCTTTCATGCCCAACTTTTTTGTAGCGCATATAAGATTCCAAAAATATTTTTCCTTGAAAATGGTGGATTCATGAAACACGAAAAACCTTTTCTCATAAAGATAGGTGCTTCTTTCGCAGTGCAAGAAGCTGCTTAATTTTTACCTTCCAATTCTCAATACAATCCTCCTTATAATAGTTCAATTGCGTGTAAAACTTTGGTGAAGACAGTACAAAATGATAGGTTTTATCAGTATTCAATAATATCCCAAAATAATGAAGATATAGAAAAATTTAATTTTTAGTCGTTAATGTAGATTGTCCCTGGCAGCACTGCTCCATCGAAATCCACTCAGACTAACTGCAATAATTTCAGTTCTAAAGCTAACAATAGGTTATAATCATATTCCTAAGCCTTTCTTGTTTTCATAAGCATATCCTATTTATTAGTCAAGGTATTTGCGTTTCGACTTCTTCAGAACCACGACCAATGCACCGGGCTGACGCCAGCCGTTTTTTTTAAACAGGGCCTCTATATTGAGGCGTACGGCTAATAACTGGGAGTATTACCTTTCATTTCATTCAAATTGATTGGTTTCCGTTGGATCAGTGCTGCAAGGGTGTTAACGGTGAAAAATAAAATTTTGGAATGCCTTTGTAGTCTAGAAATATTATTGAAAACTGTTGAACCTATTAATTTAGAGCACCTTCGACTACGTTTCCCATGCATTTGGAATATTGTATATATTCCAGAAGAATTATATAGAGCATCGGAAGGAAAAGATTGAGCACCTATCTTGATCCAAGTAGGTTTTTCGTGTTTCATGATCTCAGTAGAAAAATAGTTTTAGATAGAAAAATTTTTGGGCAAGATAGGGTGAAAAAGATTCTGATAAGAGACCTAGTAATCATTAGAGGCGATTTTACCAAGGTAACTTTTGTTAATCCGTTGCTGGTGGCAAACGTGAGCTGGATAGTTTGCGAAGACTTTATACGTAGTGACCACCTAGCAATCCGATACGTACGACATTGGTCAACGAAATTATGCTACAAGAACAATGACAAGGTTCAGTTTGTGAAAGCACTACGCGCACACTTCTAACTTGAATGAGAGTTAAAACAAACTGAAAATACAAATCACACTTCGAAATTCTGAAAATTTACCATAAAAGAAAGAATTACCCCGCCCATTTAATTTCTAATTTCTTTGCGAATGAACCCTAAATTCATAAAATGACACAAAAAAAGTTTGACTCGTTTATCCGGGCGAGATTTTTTTTAGATCCCCGAAAAATCGAGTCTGACCTGTAATAGGGTAAGTGTGCCCTAATTCATCCTAGCATCTCTATTCATCCCACGCATTTGAACACATTAATTTGAGCAGTGTCTGCTATCTCTATTTAACGCATTAGCTTAATAGAAGGATGAATAAGGGTTCGTTGTACTCAGCTATTCACTTCGCACAAACGCGAGTATTTTACAACTTTTTCTACGCATTTCAGTGACAGTTAGCAGAGTTTTCAACGAAATAGTGTGACATTCTGACTAATTGAATGAATAAGGGCTCGTCTACCCTACAAAAATAAACGATTATAGCTGTCTTTAGTTTTTTTCCTAACGGACGATAATTAGCATAATTTTGCACAGTATTCCTTTACATCCATGCAATTTTATAGTATACTAGCTAATACTCATGGCCCGCTGCTGCGACTTTCAACGAAATAAGAGGAAAACACAATTTGTTCCGAAGCGCCATCTGGCGGGCAGATAATCCCCACCTAACAGCACACAAACACGCTCCATAACAAATACCTACTATGTATAAATTTTAACGGCAATCGGTCAAGCCGTTTGGGAGTCCGTAAATGTTCGGTGTTAAGTCAGACCGGACTAAGTCGCAAAACATCAAAAAATGAGATAATGATAGTACTGGATAAAGAATTTCGTAAGCTACATTCGGCTTTTGCCAGATTTGAAATATGTAACAATGAACAAGAATTATGGCAAAACTTAATTTCCAATCATAATGTAAAGAATGCTGCGATTCAAACTTTAAACTCGTTTTTCTCGAAATCAATATTTTGTCACCTAGTCCGGTCTGACTTAACACCGACCAAATCATATACATACAAACATTGACTTTTATATAGATAGATTTTTTATTTTGCATTAATTTCGTGTTTGCCTTTTACATATATCGAAAGAATAAAATAATGACAATTGAAGGGTGTTCCTCAACTGCATCCTTATACCCCGTAAGGGCTTTTTGTAACACTTTTTAATTCCACTACCACTTGTATCTGCTACAGATACGCGTATTTCACACACTACTTGTCCGAAACAAATCTTTCTGTAATTCAGTGCGTCTGTTCCGAAGCCAAATTTTTATTACTATTCCCAACGTTTTCACAGTTTTATAATTTATTTATTCCAATATCGTGAACAGCGTTTCTTGTGTTCTACGATTATTGCTATTATTCATACTTGCTAGTGATTTTAGGCACCTTGATGCAGGTTATATTTTTCAAAATTATCCTTACACGTGATATTTTTGAACCCATTTGTCATCGCCAACAACACGTCCCAGACCGGTAGTAGCAAGCACACAAAATGAGTTTTTCTTCGACCCGCGAGCGATGCTACAAATCATGGTTTTTCTATGTGGAAGCGTAGTAGCTTAATTCAGAATTGAGTTGTTTGATTCATGCCTATCACAGCATTTCACGTTGGAAGAGTGGAAAAATATTAGAAATTTATTTCGCTCGTTGACAATATTTCTTAGATCTTTGTCTTCCAAGCATCGTTGTTGATTTTAAATTTAACTCTCTTTTAAGATTAAAATGTTTTTTTTTTAATTTAACTCTATCCGAAATTTACAGGTCCACATGAAAGAGAAAGAGAGAGAGAGAGAAGATTTAACTTAAAAATCATTTCTCGCAAAATTCGGAATTGGTTTGGAATATTTATTTATTATATTCAGTGGCAGGGATACTCGCTGTTTGGGTAACCACTTAACATTCCAGCACTCGCGCCGTTGTATTTTGTACAATACCTTCAGAAACTTTTTTTGAGCAACAGCGGCTGCTCATCAGGGGAGCATTCTCTCTATATCAATTCGGTTTCATGTTAACCAGCAAAAACATCAACACTTTTCTATGTAAATTATGTTTGTGAAATACCTGACGATCCCTTTAATCTTGTATGCATTGGGAAAAAAGTGCAAAATACCATCTCAAACGAAACCTACACCAACCGATGACATTCTACTGCACAGTTAAAGCATGTCAACAGGTTACCCCGACTAGATTAATTGCTTCGATAAGCTCACTCCAAACTGGACTGGGAAACATACGAAGTACATTACACAAAATCCAGTGCAGTTTCGTGACAGTTAATTTGTCGAAAACCTAACGACCGTGCATACATCGATATTTATTTGTATGTAGGTAATGCATTGACAGCGCGCAAGAACAGCAACAAATTTGCGATGACGACTGCAGATACACCGCGTATACACTCGCCTTGGGTCAGGTGCCCCCAGTTACGTTCAATAGGCAAGCCTCGCCATGGTGTCCTGAATGCCAGCGCACATTAAATGCAATACGTATAGGCCAGGAAGTCATAAGGCAGCGTAAATTTATCTGCACATCAGACACATTTCAATATATGTACTTGCGGCGTGGCACTTGCTTGCTGCCAGTCGGATTTAAGATAGGATGCGGTGAAACAGGATTCGATCAATAAAATATTTCGATTTTCGATATTTTAGTACTGGGTTTGCATGTATGAAGCATGATTTGCAGAGCGCGATACGGTTTGTCTGAGCAGGAACAAATTCAAAGCCAATCTCGATTGAATACTCTGGGCAGGGCAACCGAAATAGCCTATATCAGTAGCTCGGCTGCACGTACACATACGTACAGTGCTGCATTTATGCGAAAAACTGTCTGCATCATTTAAGCTCCAAACTAGTTTATCCAACCTACGATTTTATTTCTCGCATTGCATCGATTCCATCTCCTCATTTTTGCATGCGTCAATTGCATACTACTTTACCGTGGGCAGTATTGCCGCGAAACTGTGCTTCTTTGAAAAGCATTCTGTTTTTTCGGTTTTGCAGTACCGTTAACGTGGTCTTATTTATCGCATAGCACAATACATATATGTTCGTTCCGGTGTCCTCTAAAATGTGCATTAGAAACAGTGTACAAACGAAACAGCCTTTTCGCTATCCAATCAGTTCTCTCTTTTTTCACTGTATGTAAACGTGACATCATCTGACGAGTACCGAAAATGCGTAGGGAATGCAACGGTCGGCTGTTGCAGAGGCAGACACGTGATAACAATAAATTGTTCTGTCTCGAAGCCGGAGGTGTTTAAAATCTGGGTCATATGTAAATCTCACTTATGGCTGCGCACCGTCATCCGACGCTGTTCGCCGTCTGTATCCAATGATTCAAGCAGCTTTCAAGTCAAAAATGATGGCGATTATGATGGTTACTGCAAAGTCTCCAGCTACCAATGCACCGTAATGAGTGCGACAATCGGTATTGTAGTTTGAGAGGTGATTCAGAGCTGTCGTTCCTGCTTTATTATGGGTTCGTGACAGAATTCAGCAGTAAAATTAACTAGGAGTAGTGAGGGACCGACACTTTGGGTAGACCCATAACTTTTCCAAGAAAACGGTTTTTGAATCATTTAAGAACGACATGTTATTACTAGTTCGAATATTCTGATAATATCAAGACATAAGGATTCAGTAAACAGCAAAAATAAACAAAACATACAGAAGCGATTTTGATGCCCATGTGGGTGTTATTTGTAGTTGGTATGTCAACAGTTGTTACGGCATTTAATTAGCAAGGGACTGGAAGGTGAAGTATATTTTTCAATATTTAGAGCCATAGTACTCAAGGGAGAGCAAGGAGTTGAAGGGAGAAAGTTTAGAAAAGCGTAGAAGGATCATATATGCTAGCTTAGAGCTCACCGGCGACTTAACTTTTTGTCTGCTACCGTAGGAGTCAGGGTCTTTTGGCATTAGAAATGCGAATCACCTGAGTCTACGGCATGTCCGGACAAGCGTAAAGTAACTTGTTACTGCATGCTGTCCCTAAATGGAATTGTTTATAATATTTTAATTACACTATTCTTACATTATGTTAAAAATAGAAAAACACAGAAATATTCTTTTCTCTAAATTCATTCGACCAAAAATTTTTCATTACATTATTCGAGTTCTTTCGCCACTTGAAACGCACGTTCTTTTATTCGTAGATTTAGGAAAATTATTCAGAGTCGACTGATACGAACTGATTCGTGATCAATTACATATTGAACGTGATCTGTTTTTCGTGGTTGTGAATTTGGTCCCAAAATCAAACCTATTTTCCCGTGAACTGTTTTACGAAACTCAAAATATTATTCGCGAATCTTTTCAATCATCTTGAATTATAATGATAATTTCTAATGTATTGCCCAAGATTAAAGATCTGTGCTTGTTAAATAGTTCACAAAATCATAAAATGTTATTCATGTATTCGTGAACTAGTTCATGATTCCTAGTAAAATATTCAGGACTGACCATTCGTGCTCGTGAAATAGTTTATAAAATCATAAAATATTCATGAATTCGTAAACTGGTTCATAATTCCTAGTACACGATTCACGATCTATCTTGCGTCCTTGTGGTATTTAGAAGAGATCTCGAATCATTTTCAATTTCATACAAATCTGCACATGGTCATGAAATTTTCACGTGAATCATTTCACAAAATTTGGGTTTATTCATGAAATATCATACAGTTATGTACAACTGCTAGTGACTAATAATAAGTGCGAGCGACAAATGTAAGAAAACTGTTAGGACCTCGAACATCGTTATTCATTTGATAAGGTTCAATGTGATGTCCGGGCAGCACCAAAAGTGCATCATAGAGCCACAAATCGTGTTTGTGATATAGTTCACAAGCCAAGATACCGCGAATCAGTCACGTTACTCCGACTAAAATCTCCGATAGCAATTAAAAACAGCATATCACGATAAGACGAAGAGAAATTACGAATATCATGAACATGAGTAACATTGCTCCACGTGTCAAATTCGCAAGTGAGCTCAAAAATAAAATATCACGAGAACGTAAATAAAAATTACGGAAATCGTAACTAATATCCTGAAATCATGAACATAAATCACACTACTCTGCCAGAACAATCCAATACGAAACTAGTTACTAAAATATCACGATTACGTAAATATAAACTACGAAGTGACTAAGGTACCGTGCTCACGAACATACATCTCGGTACTCTGCCAGAAAAATCCGATAGTATACTCATGAATCCAATACAGGCCCGTACGAAAGGTGGGTTCAACTGCCTGTTCAGGAAAAAAATATACTGCAAACAGTTTTGACACATAAAATGTCATTTGAGTTCGGTCACTCTAGAAACAAGTCAATGAAGAAACCAAGGACGAACCTTTGCGAAGGTAAGGGATGTATGTCAAGTTGGACGGCTTCTCTGAAGGATCGGTTCACGTTTCGACAAGTTTCGATATTAGCAGCAGTAGTGAGTAGACAGCAGATGTCGGTCAGCGGGCTAGCAACGGCAGCTAAGGAGCAAAAACACCAAGTTAGGGAAAATCGGGATATCGTTGTCTAGAGAAATTTTACCTCCGATGATTATTCCGATTGAGTGACAGCGAAATGGATCGCGGAAATGGGCATCGGTATAAGGTGAAATACCGCTGCCGAGAAGTTATCAGCGCCAGCTAGCAGAGAAATAGGAACGACTAGCACCAAGAAGGATAAGAAGCCCGGCGAAAGTGGTTGTAAATAGATGTAAATCCTTATGGTCGACACCTGCGGATCGGTTCATGTCTCAACAGGTGACGATATTTGCAACAGACCTAAGCAGGTCAGATATAACGCGAACGTTGGACAGCAAGTAAGGAAAAGTAGCTATGGATAACAACATGACGATTAACACAAAACAAAATAAGCAAGATCACAATCCCTACTACTAAAGCAGTACTAACGGTTGCCCTGGATGGATGAGTATTGCGAGATACAAGAGGTTTAGTCGGTTGGCTTAACAACTACTACAAACCAATCCGTATCCGCCACGAGCCAGCAGGTAGCGCACAGTGGTCGGATATGCCAAAAACGTGAACTTAATTCACTAGAGGCCAAACCATCGAATATATTCACAAGGTTTCTTTGGAGGAATTGTTCTTATGAATATTCCCCACAGTCTGATATAAATTAAATTGAGGCATGGCTTATTATGATCGAACTAGAAAAATCAACTTTTTATACTGACGAGGTAGAAAGTTGGTGTCTTCGACAAAGTTTTGGAAATGCTCATAATGAAGAATTTTGTTCAGCAACTTGAACTTGTAGGACTTAAGGTTATCGATTTATAAAGCGTTTTCTAAGGCAACTCCCTTAAATTTATTTTTTTAATATAATTTTTTCCACTGTGACTTTTCGTGCAAACGATGTTCCAGACAAATGTTGAGGTATTAAAACCACATAATATTGCTGAAGACTTGCATGTTAAAATTAAATTGTTATTGAAAACTGCATGTAAAAATATTGTTGAAGACTGCATGTAAAAAAAATTACCTGAAATCTGCGGCGCAACGCACACCTCTTGTAAAAATACTCATTTGTTTTAGAAATATTGAAGAATTTTAAATTTTTTTACACCAATTTCAATTGCGTATAAAAGAGAAAGGTGCTATCGAATATGCTATATAGACGACCAGGCACTATTTTCAATGTCCAGACTACGCACAATGAAGGTAAGAAGGTTATATGCGTAGCACTCTAGAACCCTATGAATATGGGCTACCTTTGCAATGTTTTTTTTTACTTTTTCCATATAAAAATCCACAAAAAAATGTTAAAATTTTCAATCATTTTGAAACGAATGAGTATTTTTACTAACAGTCTTCAACAATATTATGGGGTATTGATGCCTTCACATTTGTTTGGAACATGGATTGCACGAAAAGTCACAGTGGAAAAAGTTATATTAAAAAAAATAAATTTAAGGTTGATGACATAGAAAACGCTTTATAATTCAATAACTTTAAGTTCAAGTTGTTCAACAAAATTTTTCATTATTCAGTATTTCTAAAACTTTGTCGAAGACACCAACTTTCTACCTTGTCGGTGTAAGAAGTTAATTTTTTTAGTTTGATCTTAGTAAGCCATGCCTAATTTTAATTTTTATCAGGTTATGGGGAATATTCTTATGAACAATTCGTCCAAAGGTACCCTGTGAATAAATTCGATGGTTTGGCCTCTAGTGAATTATGTTCGTTTTTGACATTTTCGACCACTATGCAGCGGTGTCTTTTGATTACTCTTTCTAGATAACAAACATTTACCCATTTTGTTGAGCTAAGTCGTTTGGTTCGCAAGACTAGGTCCAGGCCTCTGATAAAATCTTCAAAGTTTGAGGGTTTCTGTACGTTTCTTGATAAATGTTAAAAACAATATTAAAAAACTCCACCTTGAGAATTTTCTGCGTACGGGCCTGAACAATATGACATTAACGTGATGAAAAATTACAGCAAAGCTCTTGAAATCATGAATATCGTTTAAATGTCGGTTCCAGTGTATACCCAAATTATGAACAAGAATCATAACAAAAACTAAACATGCCTAGGGAGCAACCACAGTAACTCAACCAAACATTGGAATGTAACGCCATGTATATATTTATCGCGAACTAGTTTTTGGATTTCATGAATACGAGGTACATTATTAATGATTTCAGGAACTTGGTTACAATTTTCGTTAATCGTTCATTTCACGAAATCGGGATTTTTTATCATAAATTTATGAACGGGTCTTTTCCCGTGATTCCAATTCCACGAGAGCACAACTTTGCTTACTATGTTCTATCTCAAACCGTTAAAATGCTCAATAAAAGATCTTGCTAAAATTAACCTAGCTGCTATTTCAATGAAAAAAGGGCCTTGCAAAGCACACGAACTTGTGTAAAAGTATCACAAGGGTAAGCAATTTAGTTTTAGTAAAAAGTTGAAATTTCTAGTAAATTCTCATTCTGGAGCACTATGCAATGGGAAGTCTACGGAAAATGCCTAGGAAGTACTTTGCACCTTTGTTTTTCGTAGAGTTTTCAATTTTTATATCGCATTGGTTTCCTTTTCGATACGGAACATTTTCGCACGAGGATATTTGTCATACATGTTTATAAATAATAATATTAGACTAATGCAACAAAAAGTTTGTGTCTCACAAGCCCCCATATAATCTCATCTCACGACACACTAAATGTCCATATTTTTATAATGTCTATCGATTTTTGGACACTTGAAATGTTTATGCCAAATGCATTTTTGTATCAATAGACTACTAGCAAAGGAAAGTTAAAGTGCACACACTTTTGTAAAAAACTTAAAAAAACTATCTAAACTGAGTTAGATATGCCCCATTATTTATGTCTATAAATCGGCGCTTTTAGTATTTGAAAATTCTGCTTGATTACTGAGGTATAGTGAGAGAAGTGACGAGAAATTGTGTATTACATCTGTATTATCTTGAGATTGGTTCAAGTTATATTAAAGTTTTCGAAGCTTTTTAATAATTTTCAAAGTAAAAATACTTTTATTGCGAGAAAAATGCAGTTTTAGATTTAAACTGGAAATATGGCTTATTTGGCATCACTGTAACCAAAAAATACATTTTTTCTAAATTCTTTACATCTCATCTCACTGATTGTTTTTAGACCAAATTAAGTCGAGAATATGAATAAAAGTTAATAATTGTGTCGAAACAATATGAAAATTTCTCTTTCTTTGTGATATTTTAAAGCAAAATGTGCAAATGGTTCAACAGTTTCCAAAGGCACGCCATAGTTCTAATGATAATTCTAAAGAACATTTGATTCCGCGTCCAACGACATTTTGATGATCAAAATTGGTCAAAAAATGCCGAATTTATTCCATTTTCCCCGATTTAAAAGTTGTCTCACATGGACTCTATGCGAAAAATGCGCTTTCTGAATAACCACTGTGGTGTAGTGCCGATCTTAGTAATAATGCAACATAGCCCCTTACGAGTCACGGGAGACAATTCCTAATTTGGGAAAAATTGAAACTCTCCGCCATTTTTCGAACGATATTGTCGGTAGACGCGGAATTAATTGTTCTTTCGAATTATTATTAGAACGAGTACATGTCTTCGGAAAAATGTTGAAGTATTTGCATATCTTTCACGAAAAATTCGCAAAAAATGGCAATTTTCATATTGCCCCAAATTGCATAATATTACTTACAAAACAGTATAATGTAAATGTTAAAAATCAAAAATCGGCTAAATAATGTTGTTTACGCAATAAATTCAGATTACAGGGGTGGGGTGATGAACCTATTTTCGCCATGTTTCTATTATCACTCTACGCATTTGAAGCCGTTGGTTAAAGAAGCGTCTGTAATACTTTTTCAACGCATTGAGTCAAATGGTAGCGCAACCATAAGGACACTCAATTCGAGTTTTCGTTGCGCCTAAACACGAGTGTTTCACCGTTTTCGGGGTATTTGTGTTATTATCTTGGCCTTAAGAACAACGCAAAGCTGTCGGTGCAAATTTGTACGCATTCCATTGATTGTAGGCCGGGTAATCAATGAATTTCTGAGGCAGCCTCCTTAATGTAGTGAAAATAGGGTATTTACCCTATATTGAACCGATCAAATGTAGCTTTGTGCTGCATTTGACTGGATGTACAACCTCTGGTAGGTCACTTGAAAAATTCATTCAATGTTTGTTTTTTTTATTAGCAGCGTGAAATCTGCGCAAACGTGATGAATGTTATGAAATGTACACTTTGCCATTGCCATTCAGTGCGTGTACGTCCTTGACCGCACCGCAATAGTATCCGCAGCAGGCTGCAATCTCACCAACTTTATTCTAAAACATTTTTTGCCTCAACAAAAATGAGTGGTTAAACCCCCAGACAATTAAATTTCTTACGGGCGGGCCAACGACAGTGTCAATAAAATATCGTGAAACCTCTTAGGTTATCTTATACAGCCTTCGCTAATATCCCCATAATCAACAAAATCGAGGTAGATGCAATTCCAAGAAGCACAAAATTGATTCAAGACGAAAATCATTAGGTACTCAACTCAGGTGAAGACTACACGACGATGGTCGTTTATTCACGGCGGGAGGACGATCGTTGCCAAGTTTATTGATGGGCCAGCCCAAGCCTCTTTCACGCTGTGAAGATGATATGATCAGCCGTCTGGCTTATTCGAGTGGTCGAGTGGAAAATTGAATTTAATGAATTTGAAGTGCCAATTCATAATGGTCTACAGCGATACCTGAAAGGTCTCCAACACTGCAGACGATGTCATGTTTATTAGTGGTGCTGTTTACGTTGGCGTTGAAGGGTAATGATCGGCTAAGCTACTGGATTACGCAGTTTGTGCTTTGTTGCGCTAAGTAAAAATACTGTTGACTACACATAAGACTTAGTACTAAAAATATATAACATACACCCTATCACATTCAAAGTATAATACTGATTGTAATGAATAATTTTAAACTTGATTTTGATAAAACTCATCACAACCTTCTATTTTTTCTTCTAAATTACAGCTACGATGCTTCCGGCAGCGGTCTAGGTGAGCCCCCGTACCGGGGGCATCACGGTAGCCCACACTCGTCACCATCGCGTTACTCGTACAATAATTCTGCCAAAACCAGTATCCAGCACTGGCGGACATCCAGTGGGGGTGCCTCGGATTTTAAACGAAACTCCAGACTCCGCAGCTCGACCAGTGCCGTACCCGGTGGTGGAGCTGGGGGAGGCAGCGGTTCTAGTACAAGCAGCAGCAGTACCGGATCCAACATGGTCGACCTCAACATACCGCGTGGCCACTCGCCACACTTTAGTCCCTCTAGGCAAACCAGTAAGTATATGAAGATTTTTGCACTTCTGGCCCATCCAATGCAAACGCCACGTAAAGACTTTTTATTGCCGATCGTCCCACAGTAGAAAATGATAATCGATCTCCTCCACAATCCAATGATTGTGTAAATATCAACAGATGAAACCTGATGCGTTATATTTCGCACTCGACCTGATCTCAGCACTGATAAAACTACAGATGAGGCCAGTCTTTGTGCTCAGGTGTCGGTGTTAAATTTTACAGAGTGTATAATTTCGCGAATTCGTTTAAAACCAGTAATTACATCAAGTTTTTTTCCTTTTTCATCCTCCCCTTGTCGATTTTCTGTCGGCTACTTTTGCTGGTTCTTGCAAAATATGTTTCACACGCTTCAACTGTCCATGACGCGTAAATTAATTATTGAAAATTATCACATTTTTGTATAAGCCTTGAATAAAAATTAATTAAATCTAGAGGTAGTTAATTGTATTCAAAGTTGTAATAGTGTCAAAACTCGTGGTGATCATCATTTTCAGATAGGTAATTCAAATACAGCATTAGGCGGAGGCCTTTTTTAATGTTATACATTATTATTCAGAGCTTGAAAATTTTAAATTTGAACCGCATAACATAGTTATCTCGTCACTATTCAGTCCTGATGTGAACAAAGTTGAGTACTCCCTATCGCTAACCCAATTAGATTTTTTCTCTATTTGAAACCTCGAAAATTGGTAATTTTTGAAAAACAAATTTAAACAATGCGAAAGAAAAGTGGTCATTTGTGTTTATTAAGATAACATTACTTTTTTATTTATCTGAACATTACATTTTTATTTTGAACATATTAAAAAAAATTCAAAATGGCGGCTGTAGTAGCCATCTTCTGAAGGCCCTCCGTTATATTTTTTTTCTGTAATCACGCTACAACTCAGGAAAATTGTCTGAAACATATGAAACATTTTCCTTTTTTTAGGTAAGGGTTTTTTATGTGCTTAAAACAAATTATCAAATTATTAAACATTATAATTTATTAACAATTTAATGCAATAAAATCGGATTTTCACCCTTTCTTTTTTGACATAAAACTGTTAAACAATTAGTTTTTACTGATATCAGAGTACAAGCGGTGCATTTAATCTAAAAAATAAATTACGCGTGTAGCATTTCGTTCGCAATCGTGATTACCGACAGAAAAAGCGGTTTCGAGAAGGCGCGCTCTGAAAGGTGCGACAAAGCTACAAAATTATATTTTCGGATTGTATAGCTAACAACTAAAGGTTAAAAAAAGATAATCAATTTTTGTTAATCAATTTTATGAAAATTGTAAATAGAGTTCTCCCCTTCAAGCTTTTTTTTTTCATTACTAGAAATCTAATCCATCAATCTTTCAGAAATTTTGCACAGTACATCATTTCATAATTTTCCAGGATAGAAGTATTCGTTCATTGAACACGGCTCACGTTGTCGGCTTCACGAAACCGTGTGTCTTATATGTTTATACGATATAAACAATAGGACTAAAAAGATTAATAGTGAGTCTTTCCGACCACGCACGCGAGATCTTTTTTCGTGGTGTGGAAATATTTGTTTCCTCGCCAGTTGTATCATCATGGTCATTCATATTTCCGTCCGTGTTATCATCGCTATTACAGCCTCGATGTTCCCAATCAGATATTCTTCCATGTTTCTTACCCTTACAGGTCACGAGTGTGAGCTCTCCGTCATTGGTAGTAGCTTCCTCACTAATGGCATTGGCTGTTGTGTTTGTGGCACGCAGCTTTTGACGTGGTAATTTGCCGTGTGTTCACAGAACTTGCACGTTTTCCCCTGATATGTAGAAAGAGTTATCTGTGTAATGGTACTTTGTGTTTTGTACTGCAGTGTAAGCAAGGAGGGAATGGGTTGGTCCACCGATCTCCCAAAATTTGAAGAAGATTGATCATCTGAGACACCACTGGTTAGCGATCATGCATGGATCATTATATGCATGAACCATTAAATGTTCATAAATGATCAAAGTTAAGTATTAAAACAAGCATGTTAACAAGAAAAGGCACACGCGATTGAACACGTTAACGTAAAACGCACGATCCGTTCGCGATGATACACGGGATCGCGAAGTCCCTACGCCCTCACATACCTGAACCGTACAACGAATATCACATTCAGAATCACGGCCCGCTGCAATTGGCCTAAATCAGTGTTTTAGTGGGTGCCATTGCTTGTCTCGTCTGCCATTGTAGTGTGCGATTCTGACGGGGAGTCCTTCCGAGAACCTAGCTCTACAGCTCCAGTAGGACAAATTTCGAAAAAAAAAATTAATGCCACGTGGCGTAGATGGTGGATTTTTTTCTAATTTAATTATAGAGGTTTTAACCTTATGGTCATTCGATGGATGATGCAAATTCATGCAGATTATGTTGAACGGAATAATAAATATACAATGCTGATATAATTTTCAAATATTATTATTAGACATAGAACCGATCAAGCGCAAAGGTAAATCAAGTTAATTGATCGTTTGCCGGCACGGCTCATACGCGTGGTACAAACCAACAATTCGTTATCTCGATATATGTTGTGCCATCCTTGCTTGGGCCTACAAACGGCGAAATCCTTCAAGAATGCATCAACGAACGTTCCCCTTCCGTAACTCACTCCGGTCTAGAGATGGAAGAGCAATTCGGCATCTCACTATTTTTTGTGCAATCATCGCCGCGAAATTCTACCATGGAGCAATAATCTTATACTCATTCTGCTAACAGAGTAGGCATGTCAATGAAGGGATTCTATCAGAAATATTACTTTTATATCAAGCGATGGGATTTGTGTGACGCTTATGGGTATTGTGATGAGGTCTATGCTAGAGAGAGTCTTGCACAAGTTTACAAAAACTGTATTTGTTTTGGCTATTTTTCTGAAGATTTGCGGATTTTTCAGTAACTGAAACCTCCATTTACGAACTCTTTTTTTACGTTATATTCGATTTACGCAACTTTTTTACGAACCTAATTCGATATAACGAACTCTTTTTTTACGAACCAAGTTCGTAAAAAAAGTTTGAGGTTGTACAGTACAGTATGAAGTTTCACGTATTCTTAGCTAACTGTTACTAATAAAAGTTGGGTATTTTCGGAATGGGGTTGACGAGTACATGACGGAAATAGAGCCATTTCGTAATCTAAGATGGCGACTTCCAGTTTAGATAAATTCTCTTTAAACTCAACAATATGGGTATTTTCGGAATGGAGTTGACGAGTACATGACGGAAATCCATGTCTTGAGCCATTTCATAATCCAAGATGGCGACTTCCGGTTTAGATAAATTCCCTTTAACCTCAACAATATGGGTATTTTCGGAAGGGGGTTGACGAGTACATGACGGAAATCGATATCTGAAGATATTTCGAAATCCAAGATGGCGACTTCCGTTTTAGATAAATTCTCTATAACCTCAACAATATGGGTATTTTCGGAATGGGATTGACGAGTACAAGATGGAAATCGAATTGTTGTTCATGGTACTTTATTTTGTAGAATTTTGACAACGCATAACTAATTTTGAAAATATAATGTACCTAGCAGTGTGAAACAACTTTTCTCATAAGAAAATTATAGTGGTTCCATAAAAAGACGCCGGAATTTTTTTTTCTTATATGAATCTAATTTATTGAAAATATTCTTATTCCTAATTATTAAGTCATTTGTCATTATTATTGTGTCTGTGCTTCTAAAGTGTTTTTTATTATTCCTACCGTGTGCGCCTTATCAAATAATTAGAATAGAATATAAAGATGCACTTATATCCACGATTTAAGAATCTCTGAAAATATATTTCAGTCCGCTAACCGGTTTCCTAAATACACCAAACCGGTCGTAAAACGTGCACAATTGTCCGTGTAACTACAAATAAGATCTCTCACTTTCATTTATTTGATGTGACCCATAATAGGATGTGAAAACAATCTTCTCTAGTAACCGGATTCAGGAGTCTCAGAAACGAGCAGCAAAATTTTGACAAATATCACTGGATTCCTCATAGATCATCAAGGGGACGTAATTTTATGCGTCATATGATGGCGACATCAATGCAAAATAGACAAAACAGTCATCAGCTCAGGGAACTGATTTCCGGAATATCTGAAATTGGAGTTAAATGTGTCCGCATTACTTTCAATATGATTCGTAGATCATACGGTTGATGTAATTCGATGGCCCAAATATCGAAAATGATAAAAAAAATCTCTAATCCGTAGGACCGAATTCCACAGTTTCACGAAGCGATTGTATCTGATTGTCATCAAATATGATTGCATTTCACAGACTGTTTTTATGGCAAAGCATGCCATGGAACATAAACATTGTCACTCGGCTCAGAGAATCAGATTCCGCAGTCCACAAGCAAACTATCAATGGTCACACTAATTTTGATTTTTTTGCTTATAATTGGTTAGAATTTACTGATCTGGTATTATTTGTTGAGATAACTGATTGGTTTTAAGAAATGACCATCATACGCAAATGGAATTGGAAAAAAATGCTCTCGTAGCTTTCAATAAATAGCCAATTGCTAACATGCTCATTAGAAGCCCAATTATTACGTTTTAAGATAGTGTGAACTATATTAAATGCTTAAAACATGGAATACATGCGTAATTGAAGAGTGTGAAAAAAAATTATAAAATATGTACGTTATATCGAGGAAAAATGTACGATACATCGAGGGTACGTTATATCGAAGATTACCTGTAGATAGATATAGATAAAGTGATAGTAAGACATGTAAGATGGTTATGGAGAATTTTTCTCAACCGGAAGTCGCCATCTTGGATTTCAAAAAGTTTCCAGTTATCCATTTTCAGCATCTACTTGTACATACCGTTCCAAAAATACCCATATGGTTAAGGCTATCAAGAATTTTTCTCAACCAGAAATCGCCATCTTGAATTTCAAAAAGGTTCCATTTGTCCATTTTCATCATCTATTTGTCAAACCCGTTCTCAAAATAGCCATATTATTATGATTATCGAGAATTTCTCTAAACCGGAAATCGCCATCTTGGATTTCAAAAAGGTTCCATTTGTCCATTTTTAGCATCTACTTGTCAAGCCCGTTCCAAAAATACCCATATTGTTATGGTTATGAAGAATTTTTCTCAACCGTAAGTCGCCATCTTGGATTTCAAAAAGGTTTCATTTGTCCATTTTCATCATCTACTTGTAAAACCCGTTCCAAAAATAGCCATATTGTTATGGTTATCGAGAATATGGCTCAACCAACGAATTTCAATAAGAATGTGGAGCAAACTTTTTTTACGAACTAAATCCCAAATAACGAATACTTTTTTTTACAAACTAAATCCCAAATAACGAAACTTCTCACATTTTCATAATGTTACATTTGAAATACCAAAATAAAGTTCCAAACAATTTTTAAGTTGAACTTTTTTGAATCGATTACAGGTAAAATGACCCAAAACCATCAACAAATGACAACGCTCCTTTAAAATTATACATTTTCGTGATAGTGATTGAATTTTAACTTTTAGTTTTACGCCTAGCCACAGCCCCATATAGTCGAGTAAAGCATTTTCAATACTAAAAAAATTATCCACCTCCGCAGCAATTTCAGTATTTATTAAATATTTTTAACGAAAGCGTTCAAAGGTACAATTTTATTTGCATGTTTTGTTTATGATGTAGATAATCAAATTCATTACAAAAATGCTTGCATTTTTCTTTTTGTGTGATGCTGTTTTATTGAAAATGGTGTGTTGGTAATGAAACGTCGCAATAAAATATATCTATCGCAAATGTATCTAGTTACGTTTGAGCGTACAAAAATGGGAACACAAACACAAAATATTCAATAGTGGTCTTAATCATATATCGAAGCAAAACATATACAAGAATCGAAAATAGTTTTATAGATGGACTAAGATGCATTTTTTGCAGCGATTTTTTAAGTAACAGTGCAGCCATTCATAAATAGGCTTTGTAGTACCTATGTATTGGTAGAATCAAAGTGGGATAGGTTGAGTGGAAATGAATCTCGTGGAATCAATAAATTGATGAAACGTTAATAATAAACCTTCGTTGCACCTTCTTCTATCCATTCGCGTGAATTTGTTGCTAAGAAAGTTTTCGTCTCCTTAGCCTGTCATGGAGACGACAACGCAAAGAAAAACCGAAAGCTTTTGCTTCGCGCAACGAAAGCTCAAATTTCTATCATACACGCAATACTTGGTTATACCTACACATTCGCCTCAAACAATAAACCCAAACGAACGGTGTACCGTGCTTGAAGCTGTGCCAGTACATCGTGTCCGTACACGAATGGAAGATACGCACCAAGCAAAATGAGTCAACTTGATGATGGGTGGTACGAAAGAGACAACTAGTACCACGACGCTAGCCTCTGCTACACTGGCTGTGGGAGCATGCAGCGCAGTGCTCTGCTCTGCCTGCTGTCCAAGAGGCAACTGAGCTTGCCCAACCAAATCTGCTCTTTAAATAGTCGATGATGACGTCATTCATAGAAGCGTTGCGCGTTAGGTACATAAATCTGTCGTGCCAGACTAGAGAAGCGCAGTCTTCTGTGTGCAAATGCGTGGTATTTTAACTATGTTGAACATTATTT
This sequence comes from Topomyia yanbarensis, assembly GCF_030247195.1. NCBI lineage: Eukaryota > Metazoa > Arthropoda > Insecta > Diptera > Culicidae > Topomyia > Topomyia yanbarensis. Next base: position 115,138,812 of record NC_080672.1, on the reverse strand, counting down.
AAAATTTTAATGCCATGATATCAAAAATCTTTGGGTTTATCTATTGGAATCTATTCTTACAAGTATTTCTGAGCGATATGTGCAAAAAAATTGAAAATTTACCGTAAGATGGCTGAATTATAAGCGTTTAAAATTGGACCACTTTTCGTTACATACCATTTTTGTTGAATTTGCAAAGTGCACCCCCATATCGAAAACAAAGACGTAGTCCTACGTCAAAACATGACAGAGCATCGTCAAACGGGAAAAATTGCAACAAAACTACCAAGTTTAAACTAAAAATATAACTAGGACCTCCAGCTTTTGTATAAATAGACAATCAAAAACAGTTAAGACTACTAAGTATAAGTCTTATACTTTTTGAATCAGAATTCGAAATTCTGATAAATTTACCAATGCTGAAAGGCATTGCAAAATACCACAACATACCAAACCAATCGTAATAGCCACGGCATATAAATTACTAATGTTGGTTTATAGACTCGAAAAGAATTTCACCAAATAATATATGTTTTTAATCAAGCTCCACGGTGAGATCGTTTGTCTTAGCAATTCATTAGTTGTTGCAATTGGATTGGATTACTCCCGACATCGCTCACCATGAGGTAGTTTAATTACACTTGCCATTTTCCCACTGAGAACCTCACATATGCATACGAGGGTTGTATAAAATTTTCACTAAATATTTCACTTTTCGATTGAGGTCCCTACAAATCCTATAATGTTTTAGTGCAGCTTGAGGATGTCGAGTATACTTTAAAAGCTTAAAAAATGAAAACAGGAACATGTGAACGATTATTTTATGTCTCGAATTGACTATCGCAACGATATAAACACTCACAAAACAATGTTACAAGCATGTAACACAATTGAAATACAACACTGGAGTTGATGTTATGCACGATCCCATAACTTTTAACATTTCCTTGCGATTCTAAATATAATCTTTTATACGGTGTACAGCAACAATTTAACTAAATGCACCACCCTAAGGCATATGCACCCGAAGAAGTCGCTTCACGGGCATCGTTTTTCATTCTCGCGTTTCGACCACTTATATGTTGTCCGGTCTCATGCCATTACCGCTTCAAGCTGATACATGTGTTTATTTCTTTTGCGCTTTCATTTGCAGCACAAACTGGCGACACGCAGACACTGCATGTGTACCTGCCGAACCACGGCTTCCGCATGATTCGCTTCGACGAGGCATCCGATGTCCGACAGATAATAAATCTGATTGTGAATTCAATGTCACCGGGCCACAAAACTAACCCACAGAGTTATGCGCTTCGTCTGAGGCACATGCTGACCAAAGAGGTGCTCTGGATGCCACCGGACACATCCATGACTCAGGTTATGGCACACATTTTCAATCCATCCTGTAGCAACGCGGACTGTCCTAATGTGGACAAAAGCACGATTGCTAAAAGGATGCAGCAAAAGACCAGTGGAGTTGTTGGCCACGCAAACAGTGTGTGGAAGGCGGAGCTTCGCGTACGCTACATACCAAAAAGCCTGAAGGAATTGTACGAAAAAGACCGAACCACGTGTCACTTCTACTTCGATCAGGTCAAACAGGATTACATCCAGTCCAACATACCGAATATCGATCAGGATATTGCGATTCAGCTGTGCTGCTTGGGGATCCGACATTACTATAAAGACACGAACCACTCTTCGAACGATCGAAAGCACCATCTTGAGTACATAGAAAAGGAAATGGGCTTCAGCAACTTTATACCCAAATCTGTGATAGATACCATTAAGCAGAAGAATCTGAAAAAGCTAATCCAGGCTGGCTACAAGAAGGTTTACAGCTATACCGAGATGGAGTACATGCTCAAATTTTTCGATCTGCTTCGGACACAGTACACCTTTGATCAGGAGCAGTTCAATGTCCAACTGAGTAGTGGGTGGAACATTCGGGTCGATTTAATTATCGGCCCTCACGTTGGTATTTCTTATTCGGTTAACCCACAGGCACCACCCACGAAAGTAACCGATTTTGAAAATATCGAACGAATAACAACCAGTGTGGTATCGTCCTCGCTGACCAAGAGTGGACACCAGGCTGTCAAACAGCCGGGTTCCAAAAATTCCAAAGACCAACCAGATCTCACCAGTTCCTGCGGTAGCGGCGGAAGTGGCGACAAAAAGGATAAAAAAGGAGTCACCTGCCCGTGCAGCGAAATAAAGACACAGCTGAGGATTAAAGTCAGCGGCAACAGTGAGGACTTAGCGATCACGTGTGATGGTATAAAAACATCCGAAAGTATAGCTGATCTAGTCGATGGTTACTGTAGATTATTCAATAATACTGATATTAGCTTATGGGATCGTACCGTCATACCAAAAACTACCCCCAACAACAGCGCAACGAACTCGCTGGAAAAAAGTCAGATCAAAAGAATGACAGATTCACAATCGTCTGAGAAGCAAGATTCACCACGATCGAGTAGCGATAAATTGAACAATTCCATGCATAATGAACTAGAAGCAAGTACCAGTTCGAATTGTAAGCCAACGCTAAATGACGATTATGCAGAGTTGGGAATGTGCGATGAGGAAGGTGACTACTCTACACCAGCCGCACGAAACTACGAACTAGATCGGACAAATATCACTCTAAATGAAATCATTGGTGTGGGTCAATTTGGTGATGTGCATATTGGATCATGCAGACTGTCGAGCAAGTCCAGTCTGGCCAATAAACTCAACCAATCGCTGACCAGCGAGTTCGATGATCTTTCGTTGTCAGGTGGTAATGGAGAGAACAACAACAGCGAAACACCACAGAAAGGTGGTGTCGTCCAAGTGGCGGTAAAAACCTGCAAAGCTGATGCAGATTTGGCTACCTCGGAGAAGTTTTTAGAGGAGGCATGTAAGTGAAATTGTTTTTATTTTTTTATTCTGTGACCAAATACAACCTGATGAATATGTTATGTGTTTTATGATTTGTTCCATACGCAGACATCATGCAAAAGTTTGAGCATCCACACATCATCAAGCTGATCGGTATCTGTAGTGGTCCTCCGATCTGGATCGTGATGGAATTGGCCCGATTAGGCGAATTGCGAGCGTACCTCAAAAAGAACGGTTCCAAGTAAGTTTCATCATTTCTTGCCCTTTATCTGGTTGGTTTTCTTCTTGCCCTTCGCTCCGTGTTTTTTCATTCCTGTTACTACTGTTTTGTTCAAAGCGGTTAGTTCTTGAATTTTTGACGTAATCACCGGTGCGTACAACATTCCTGCCGGACCCGCCTGGTGGATTCTAAAAAGACGTTTCTGACCAGCAGTTGGTAATTTCGTAGCCCTCGTTCGGCAGGGAAAAAATACTTCTCCCTTAATTCCAGTTTGAGTTTCGAAAAGCTCTCCATAACCCCACGCGCTAACCTCTCGCCTCGGCGGATCTGGCCGACGAGTTTTGATTTCGTTGGGTGGTACCGCTCCGGGAACCAGTTTCTCCACGTAGAAAAAACAATCATTCTCCGGATAGTAACGAACCATTTTCTGTATTTTGTTACTTTTTTCAGATTGAAGTTAGGAACACTGTTGCTATATTCCTATCAACTATCAACGGCGCTCAGTTACTTGGAATCGAAAAAGTTCGTTCACCGTGATATTGCCGCCCGTAATGTGCTCGTCAGTTCACCGACTTGTATTAAGGTGAGTTTTTGATCGATTTTTTGTTTTATTTAAGTGTATTTTCTATTTTTACATGTACTTAAAATTTTGACATGCTTCTGGCCAAAACGAATATAAATGATAGAAACTATCAACCAAAAGCTACTATGATTGCTTCTTTTCTTGAAATAGCTTGCCGATTTTGGACTCTCAAGATGGGTTGAAGATCAGTCATACTATACTTCCACGAAGGGAATGTTGCCGATCAAGTGGATGGCTCCTGAATCGATAAATTTCCGTCGGTTCACAACTGCCAGCGACGTTTGGATGTTCGGTGAGTGAGCCTAGCGTTGCTATCTTGCTGATTGTAATCCCATCCATTTATCGTATCATAGGAGTTTGTACTTGGGAAATCCTGATGCTCGGAGTAAAACCATTCCAAGGAATTAAAAATTGTGATGTAATTGGAAAGTTGGAGAACGGCGAACGGCTACCACTTCCGCCTAACTGTCCCCCACGATTGTATTCGCTGATGTCTCAATGTTGGTCATACGAACCACATAAGCGGCCCAATTTCAAGAACGTCAAGGAGGTACTTTAGTAAGTATCAATCATTAGTGTTGAAGGCAAAAAAATTCTTTCAAATTAAATTTTTAATTTTCAGTGAAATACTCATGGAAGAGCGCCACAGCGACTGTGAAACGATGCGTCGCGAAAATCGTCGTGTTGCTGCAATGTCTTGGGGTGCGGGTGACGATATGGCACCTCCCAAGCCCGCTCGTGGACCGATGATGGGAGGTGAGTGTTTAATCAGACGTTTCGATGATAAATCAAATAATAGAGATTAATTTTTGATTTCTTTAGGAGACGGTTCTCAGCAGGCCCTCGGTGCTCCGCAGACTTACATTATCGCACGTGATCCTGCTGTGTTAGCTGCACTTATGCGCGAAAACGAACAGCGTGGAGTTAATGCATCATGTTACACGACACCTGCCTCGGTATTTAACACTTTAGCCGTAGATATAGATCCCAAATCACAAAATAATACTGATAAAACGACGCATACTAATGATGCGAATATCACTGGAAATCTACCGTTGAAAACCGTGTCCTTGCCCGCTACCGAACTGCTAAAACTAGATCCTACTGTCGACGAAGCAAATAAGCAACCAACGACGATAAACCCTATCAATGATCCCAACCCCAGTGCGCCATCATCTTTGGAGATTGAAAACCAAAATTCTTTAGTTACGTCACCTTCCACGGCTACTTTGGTACCCTCGACCTGTATAGATAACACAGCGGATCAATCAGCAGGTTCCGGATCTTTGGAACCCCATAAGACCTCCCATGATAGTATATCCACTAACAACAACCAGATTCCTCCTAACCAACCAAACTCCACCTTTCCAATCCCTTGTGAAATCATCAATGCAATCACACAGCAAACTCATTCCATTGAACCGACATATAAAGCGATCCAGAAGAACCAAATCACCAGTAACTCTACTGTCATAACCGGCATGAATCATTCCGCACAAGCGAACAATAATTTCGTACATCCTAATGCTCCTCTACAGCAACAGCAGCAGTTCTTTACATCTTCTGCCATCCAACAGCAGCCGGTCCAATCGATGCCAGCCAACTTGGTAATGTATCAGCAGTATCATGCCCAGCAGCAGCAGGAGCAGTACTTCCAACAGGTTTGTTCGGTTTTCATTATCGGCATGTAGCAACGGTTTAATACTGGTGGAATGTGTATTTCCGGGAATGGGTACTCGAATAGGTTGTAATTTTCATTGCTAGTCTTGATAGTTAACGGGATGTTTCCATTTCATGTTGCTCGATGGAGCAGCGTGGTCTTTTCCTGTTCCGATTTCCTTGCCGTGACTGTGGGTTTCATTCGTAGTCTACAGTGTCATGTCTTTTGCAGAATAACAACGACCTTTATTTTTATTTATCTTATCTTTGCATGTTTGTCCTCCTCAATTGTACGTCATATCCCTAAAACCGTTTTCAGTACAATTCCTCGTCTATCGTTTTAAAATTATGTTGTTTCAGCAGTATGCATTCCATGCTGAATTGTGTCAACAGCACGCCTAGCGTTGCCTGTCAGGTAACCGGTGCGTATACTTCGGTGAAATCGATTGCAAAAAACTGAGTGTAGCCATTTACTTTAAGATCCATTTCATTCCAATCACTTTCTTCCCAGAGAGTAAAAGCATCAATTTCCAAGTTGGGTTCGCGGCATGTGCTGCAATTTCCGCATTCATAACATTTTTCCATTCGGCATTAGCATTTTCTTTAATCTTCTAGATCTTTATCTACAGTACTTGTGCCACTACAGTCTTCGAAACGTCCAGGCAACTCTCCGCGAGTACGTCAAGATTAACTTCCTCTCCACAATCTCTCACAGCACTACCACTCTGCTCAGCAGGAATCTGTGAACCAACTGGCTTCTCCTCCGAGTGTTTTGAATCTAAACCCAGCTCCAAAAAGCGCGCATTACGCTGTATGGATACAGATTGCACATCACTTCAGACAGTAAGAAGAAGTCTCTATCGATTTTCGGCAGCATAATCAACTTGTCATTTGTTCTTTACTGATAGATTAGCTTTACTGAGCAACAGTGAAAGTCTGAATTTCTCTGCTAATCCATCAAGAAGCAATAAGTGACAAGTTGATTATGCTGCGATAGATTTCTTACTTCTTACTCTTCGTATTGAAGTGCAATCTGTAGCCACATGCGGAATTTGTTGACTTTTCAGCAACACCTTGTTAAGTGTTCCAAAATGAATCGGCTAAAAGCTATTCATCTTAAACATCATTTTAAATTTTGGTCTTTAGGTGGAACAGTGCCCTTTGAGAACCTAACCTCATCCGCGAGCAATTCAACTATCAATACAGTCGCGATTCGCTGGTTGGGCCACAGCCTTGTCCAACTGACGAATTTGATTCGCTAGTTGCCCGAAAAAACTGACAGCTGATGCACTGTACACCTGTATACACCTCTGGTCCAACCAGCGGAGATCCAACTAAAAAGCGGTCCAGTTAAAAAAAAGTCCAACCAGCGAATCACGACTGCACTGGATGTCATGGCACTTGCAATTCTTAACCTCTCGCTGGTATATTCTTTTTCATCCACTTTTGCAATATCACTTCTTCACACTATCGCTATCTCACCATTTCAAAAGGTCCTAGGGACATGGAAGATACTTGGATTTCGTTGAAATGGTCAGCGTGACATTCCCCGACCCGTAAGGCTAGTCAGGTATCTTCGGTTCAGCTTTACCTTCTGCTTCTCCTCGTTGAGGTGTCACTTTTTCTATGCCGATACCCGTCAGCTTTGCTATTGGTCGATGCACCTTTTCGTCGAAAGTCTGCACTACGGCCTCACATACTCGTCCATCTCGGTCTATGATGACCTTGGCTTCACGTCCTCGTATCTTCTCTTCCACGAAGATTACCGAATCTCCTACCTCGATCGGTTTCGTCTCCTCGAACCCCTTAATACGACTTGCAATGGTAAGAAGGTTCGGCATAGGTACCAGTTCTCCCTGCAGGCTTGCCTTGGATCCATCAGCGCCTTCCGAGTCTGCGTTACACCGCTGGAGCTCAGTAGAAGAAAGTGGTGGTTGAAGAAAGTGAAGCTTCTTGCTGTGCCGTCTCCAGACGAACGTATGTTAGCGGTCTCAAGACGCTTTGGCGTTGCTCGAACCCACGAAAATTGTGTCCCTGTCGCTGCAAATCTAATATATGGTGCTAATATGCGCTCGATGGAACGCCTGATCGCCATCTTGCAGGATTCCGCTGAAAGTGGGTGAGTGACCTCGCGAAGGATTGCTCGTGTGGTCGTGAACAGCACTACCCATCGTTTTGCGATTCTTCGGTTCACCCACAGGCCGATTGGCCCGAAATAGTCGACAAAGAGTGAAGCCATTCAGGGTGTCGCTTTCTGACTTTACATAAGGTACATTACCTCGTCACCATGCGCACGAACATGTATGGCTACGATATATAGAAACGCTGTCTTACCTCGTTCGCGACAGTTTCGCCATTCGCGGGAAGAAAACATTGGTGTACAATTCAACCTGGATGTTCCTTTGGCAATATTATTGGAAACTTCATGTTAAACGCAGCGACGGTCGCAGCAGAGACACTACTATCGAAACGTACAATACCTGCTTCGTCCATGTACGGGTACAGTTTGTGTATTTTGCTGATTTTCACCAGCCGCGCCTGTCGTCTCGACTGCTTGATCCACACTATTGACAAAGTTGCCACTTCGCCCGAATACTGCTCACAGTGCACCTAGCAAAAGATTGTTGTCCCGATCTTTGCGAATTCCTCTCGAGTGACTGGTCCGTCCAGTCGAGTCTCTCTTTTCACCATTCGCCTTAGATTTTGTACACAGCGATTAACATGTGCTACCGATCGATACAAAAGCGTCAGTTTCGAGAATCGCCTCGACCTCAAGAGCTACGGTACGATGACCTCTTTGTGCTCCAGACACGACCTAAGCTCGTCATCGGTTGTTGCGCTGACAGAATTTGAATCCACGGTCTATTGATTTTCGGGCAAATACAAATCGTCCTCATCATGGAACCAACGGCCATCAGAGGACAAACACGATCCTTTTCCTCACTTTGTCACACCACCGGCGGCGGTCTTTCTAGTTGATATCCAACGCCATTGCTCCGCATACTTGGACAAAATCTCGCCCACTTGGCAAACAACGCACTGGCAATATCCTCGATGATCCGAATTTCCGAATTTATATAGTTAGTCACACCATAACACTGTCTTCTCGACTACCAGCGAGTGCCTAGTGAGGGTGGTCTTCATCAAGCGTACTCCGATTACCACTGCCATCAACTCCAACCGTGGGATGGAGTGTACCTTCAGTGGAGCTACCTTGGATTTCCCACCGACTAACGCAACAGAAATTCTACCCAAAAGTAAGCGACGCACGCATAAGCTTCCTGGCTAGCGTCCACGTAGATATGCAGTTACAGCGACATGATATCTTTCATCGAATGTTGAGAAAAGTAGCAGTGTGGAATGCCAATCAAGCAACTTCTCCGCGGTCAGCTGATCCCATGCCGTCTTCGCCCTCCGAAGCTCCTGGATCAGTACATCCCGAGCACGCGTTCGGTTGAGCTGTCGTTGTCCAGCTACTTTTCGGTGACTAGGTCACTCTCCCCGACCCGTACGGGAAACTCGGCGGAGTTTGAAAACTAGTTCCGCAGATGGAATCGACCGAGAGAGTTGACCAGTTTAATCTCGTGTGCCAGCTTCACGCGGCTTCGTCAACGTCGTCAGCGCTGTCCAAGTAGTCATCTACGTATTGTTTCCGGATAATTGCGTTGAATGCAGCCGGATACTGTTTTAAATGCTCCTTGGCGCACAAATTCTTCAAGAAGCTGAACACGGTGAACACGTCCCACCAAACGGAGGTTTGTGTCGGACCATCACACCAAAGCAGTAGTTACACATGTCAATCTTCTCGCCGAATCAGGTCTGATGATACATCTCCTTCAGATCTGCGCACAGAGCGAATCGTTTCTCCCGGAATCCTTAAAGAACATCGAGCAACGTATTTAGCAGATCCGGCCTTTTCAACACATCATGTTGAGTTCGACTTCCTCCACCTTGGTCGCAGCATCGCAGAATATACTAATCGTCCAGCTGCTCCCAGGTCGGTTTGTGTATGTACCCTTTCGCTAGAACTCAGAAAGCTGTCCCCTCACACTTTCACCGATGAACAAATCGTTCTGCATATGCCGCTCCAAGCACTGCAGTCGCCGAACTTTCATCTAGTTGGGCGGGAACTCGAAACAATCGTACCTTCAGAGAAGCGTCTCGAATAGCTGTCCGACTCGCTTAGTGGTTTTCCATCAGGATCCGATTTGATGGTTGAACTTCCGTAGACTCAGGATGCGCGATCTCTATTATACCCATGCTCTCGACCGAGCTCGTGTAGCCTCTGGCCAGTCTCCTGGCACTCGCATATGCGCCATATCGGCTGACTTGTCTTGGTTTGATCCGTAAACCATCTTTCCCAGTCTTGACTTTGCTGTAACCGGTTCCCCCGGCTGGCCTTCATGTAGCTTGAGTGTCGACGTAACGTGAACATTATCGTTCCCGATGAGGATACGAGGTACCGCTTGATCGTAGTCATCGACCGGTAGGCCCTTCAGGCACGGAAAGACCTTTGCTAGTTCCGTGTACCGCAGTGATTAGCGTGGTAAGTCCAGTTTACTTACAGTGCGCACGTCCACTGATGAATGTCTGGCTACACTCGCACGTCCTGCAATCTCCAAAACGACCCGTTGAGAATTAGCATCTGACCTCTCCACGTTCGCCGTCCACTGCAGGCACAATGGTTGGGGATCTCCTACAACCCCAAGGTCCTTAACTCTTTACGTCGATCAGTGTTCTCTCCGCGCCGTCGTCCATGAAAGTGTACCCGGGTACATATCGATTGTTTCCATAAAAAGTTACCGGAATAATACGAAAAGCGTAGTGTTCCCAGCGGAATGATGGTTAGTGACAGCTTTGGAACTACCTGGCTTAGCCTTCATCGATTCTTACTTGGACCCCTTCTTCGTCGAATTGACGTTGTTCATAAACTTCTTACAGTTACTTCCTGACGACTTTCCGTTTGGAGTGCAGCTAAGGGTGGTGTCGCCGTTGACATCCGTCGATATCGCATTGCTTGCGAATCTTGCAGGGGCGCCTTCCGATTTTCTGTGTTGTCTTCCAGCGTTCATCGACTGTATTCTATTCGAACCCTGAGCAGTCTTTCACCCGTCATAGTCAACTGCTTTTTCCTTCGTCATCATCGGAGAAGATGCCTCCATAGAGGGAGCTCCGCAGAAGTTATTGTCCTTTCTGCTCCTCTCCTTCACTATTCGCTGCTGCTGTACAGATTGCGGCCTAGGATAGTACTTCACTGTCACGTCGGATGCTGCTCACACCAGCGTCTGCATATACTGTAAGAAAGAACGAAGGTTCACCTCCCCACAGCGTTACTTGTACAGCGACCAGTTCCATATGTGCAGAAAGCTTCTCTACCAACTCGAACAGGAGCAACGGATTCTTGAGATGTGCTTCATCTCTCCCGGCACAGCAAAAGCATTTCGAGTCTTTCCTGTTTTTCCATCCCTCGGATCCTCTGCAACAACGTATGGGTCAACAATTCCGGTTTACTGTATAGTGTATCCAGCGTAGTTAAAACTTGCGGGACGCTCGCTGGTAGCAATAGTCGTCTTCGCACCGACTCAAGTGTGTGTCCTTTCAAACACCGTTACGACTTCGCCAAATTTTCATTGTCCAACAAAACTGCACGTCTAAGTAGAGTTAGCGTACGAGCTAATGAATAGCGGCCAATCTTCCGGATTACCAGAAACGATTGGCAACTCTTTAGTCATAACGTGGCTTGCTGCCAATTGTCTCCAATACGCCTGCATCGGAGGTTACTCCGTACTAGCCTGGAACTTCTCAAGTTGCGGTTGTTCCTGCAGGCCTAATTGGATACCTGGTGGCAACGTCTGCCTTCTCAAAAACCTTTCTACAGTGAGGATCACAGACGGTAATGGTTGGCCGACGTACGACTTCTAGTAGTTCTTCCACTTTCACTTGACCCTCTGTAAACTTGAAAGAAAGTCTAGCTGACCAAAACACGAAAAGTGAAACAGAATGCATGAGGAAGGGGAGATATTTGTGCAGACTTACCGCTCAACTGTCGTGATTTCCTCGCGTTCCTTTCCTGTGCACAGGGGTTCCGGTGTTCGGTCAGAACACCTAACCATCTGCCACTTCCTCCTCCCGGTACTCTTCCGGAAGCTATTCAATGGTAGCGCTGCGGACGAAGGTACTCCTTTGTGCTCTTTCCTCGTGTTCCCTTCGCGAGCTGGTTGATCCAGAAATGAGTCTTTGCACCGGTCCCTTCCGCGCCTGTCCGCCAAACGTGCTTGCTGTTTTTTTGAGATTCAGCAATAGAGCCACATGCTGTGCTTTGTCGAGACCCCGAAGTAGAATTATACGCGAACACTCACTCGTGGTACACCCTTGATACTTGGGATTCGCGATCCGATAGGGAACGAACCGTTCTTCGAGTTCTCGTCGGAAAGCGTTATTCTACCTATTCATCGGCGGAATCGATTCCCGCAACGCTCGGGTTTCCACGCACATAACGCACATGGCTCCGGTTGATGGAAACGTGAAGGTGCCGAAAATTTACAATATTAACTATACCAAACGTTTTTTTACTTCACTTGTGACTGAGCAGCGGGGTTTTTCCTTTTCTTCCAGTTGCTGTTCCCGTGCACGTCTGCACTCCGCTGGCTCTAGAAACTTGTGGTTTTGGCTTGACAGCTCCAGTACTGCCGTCATTCCACGACTGACAACCCATCGCGGGTGGGGTGCGTTCACGCCCTCCTATCTTTTTTGACTGCGTGCTACACTCTCTTGTCTAACACCTCCTTATTGCACTTATGATTACCCTTTACCCACTTTAAACAGTAACACCTCGATTACGCGGCCATTGCAACACTTGCGAAATGACAAACGATATGTCTGCTGGAGGCTGGCTGAGAGGAGAGAAATAGTTTTGGAAAGCATACAACTGCTTGTTAGCCATGCGCCTACCAACTCTTGGCACTGTTGTGCTTACGACTCGACCGATAATACCCCATACCTGTCAACGCCGCATCTAGAATGCTGACGTGTTGCTGTCGTCGCTACTCATGTCAATAGCTGAAACCTTCGTCCGGATAACCAACCGCGAATGTCCAGTTTCCACTGCTGTATCTTTCTGAAGGAACTCTTCACTGAGGCGACACTCCGGTCATCTTTATCGCCTTCCCCACCTAGGTCGATCACCTCTTTCAAACGGAATGACTCGTTCATTACCGCCTGATCTAGTTGCAATTGCCTCCGCTCACACTCTATTTCCTTTTTGTGTTTCTCTCGCTCCATCTTCCGCTCATGCTCCCGACGCTCCAACTCTATACTCTACTTCGTCGCCAAAACCTTCTGAGCATCAAGTCTCTCGAGCTATATGCGAGCCTCTTTTGTTCCAGCACTGTAGGTTGAAGAGTTCGTTCCTGCTTTGCTGGTTCCGGGTGCGTTTACCACCGGAATCTGTGCCGACGGTCTCTGACAGTTCGGAAATGTGAACGATCGGTCTGTCGATGCAATGCTGTCGTTTACACCCACACAGGCAACATGCCACGACGAACCGTAATAACAACAGCTTACCATCCAATCCAAATCTCAAGTTCGTTGCACATTGTGCTTCCCCGATGCAGGTACTTCTTGCGCTATTTGGCATAGCTTCGTGGTTATCTCGAACGATTTTTTGGTTTGTTTGGGATGAAAAGCCTACTTCAATCCATCTCAACAGACTTTTCACACTAGAAGTGCAAAAATCTAGTTACATATTTCATTCTGTGCCTGCCACTGCTGATATTTTGAAGTAGGCCCCTATATTGAAAACTTAAATGTATTCTCCATTAACCCTCCGAAAGTCGCGCAAATGGCTCACTGAACGAGCAGCCGCAGCTGCTCTAAGACGATTTCGCTATATTATCAGAGCAGCGTGCACTCAGTGCCCTAGTGCGACTGCCGGAAGGTTAAAAATCGCCCAGAGGTATGCAACAAAGGCGTTAGTATAAAGGTACGCAAAAAGTGTGCAGAGAGTGAAGCCAAAAAAAGTCTACCGATCGAGCAAAATTAGAATCCAGCTATTCTGCAGTGGTATCAGAGATAGATTCCAATTGTGCTCCATGGATCACATAACCCACCACTCACCATATTAATTAATCTATTTCAATTCCACGCTGGACACCACATGATGGGGTTTTGTATATCGTCTAGTGGTATCTCAGTTATCTGAATGATATAATACAAGAGATTACTATTTCTCAAGGTTACTAAAAATTCACAGTTCCATCAGTAACCAAACCAATGTATCCAGCTTGTCGATAATGAAAACCGACTAATCATACCTAACCCACTCATAGGTTCCATATCAGCAGCAGATCTTCCAACAACAACAGCAGCACGGCGGTTACATTCAATATCCGGGCCAGTTCGTTCAAACAGGCATGGTTAAATCACCCCAAGAAGATCAACAACAGCATACGTCGAATAACTCCCGCAGTTTAGAGCGAAGTGCCGTATCTACCTATGCTGCAAGAATCAATTCGCTCGAGCGGACTCGTCAAATGGGAATGGATTACGGCTCAGCCAAAGCGATGCGATCTAACTCTCTCACGCGACAGTACAGTGGAGGGAATCAAATGGAGTCTTACCCCGTCAACCATGGAGTTCGATCGGCCAGCTTGGAACGTGGTGGACAAATTGGGCAGGCTTACATGAATAGAATGGGTAGCCTGGAACGCAATCAGAACCAGGCCATCTTTATGAATAATGCCAAGGGAGGAAGCTTGGAACGTAATCAATCTGCCGCCATCGTCAATGATATGATGAACAAGACCGCCTATAAAGGTGGTAGTTTGGAACGCAATCAACACGTTATAATGAATACCGGCAGTCGGGGTGGTAGTTTGGAAAGGAACCTATCTTATCAGGGTTATCGCAATCCAGTTTCGGCGGCTCCGCGTGAACAAGAACCATTTCAGGAAGAAATTTACGATTTTGGTGGTGTGAATGTTAAGTCGTGTGCTTCAATTGCTCTAAAAAAGAGTGTCGAAAAAGGAATCCTCCCTCCTAGCACATTAGTGTCACCGGGAGTCAACCAACCTGCAGCGAATTTCTCCCTTCCTCCACCGTATAGTTCGGCTCAGAGCTCCAAGTTTAACGTACAACTTCAACAACAGAATACTCCGCAACGTTCAATCTGGCAACAGCAGCAGCAGCAACAAATTTTTCAACAACAACAACAAACACCGTTTATAACTGCTAGTCAATCCCCACTTCCCCAAGGCGTTATGGCTATAGCTTCCTCTCAGCAGGTTCAGTTCCCTCATCAACCAGTTCAACTAAAAGCAGTTGGAATGACACAGCAGATGCCGATGGTGGCCGCAATTCCACAACAGGCAACTGGTCCTGTACAACAACAACAACAACCACCGGTACAGCCAACTACTTGCGGCTCTGGACAGAAGGTTGGCCACTTACAGACGAACATACATTTTCGGTTGAAGCCGTTGTGATTTGAGTTTACCGCATTTTTTTCTTCGTATGAATTCGGTTCTCTCAGTGCATCCAGTAGATTTAGTCCTTTACGTGGTATTCATATGTTTTATTATGTTTCAATGTCAACGTTTTCGCGGATGGTCTTGGTAGATTTGCATGATGGTTATTTTTTGAACGCAATTTTGTGTTTTATCAGTATAATTTTGTTTGCCTAGTTTGCGTAACTATTAAAACATCATTTCTTTTCGTTGTTATTTGATGTTTAGCAGACCCCTAAAACATGTCTGTAGTAATGTAATGTTTCCGCATATTTGACCGGTGTTCTTACAAATTTTCTTTAGGTCCAGGAAACGCAGCAAATTCTCGAAGCCAAACTACGCAAGCAGCAGCAAGAGAGTGAGGTCGATTCCAAGTGGCTCCAACAGGAGGAGAACAATCTCAAAAAGCGGTTAAGTCTGATCACATCCGCTGCTGGCAGCGTATCGTTCGATCAGCAACAGCAGGAGCTCAACAATGGCAGTGGTTCTTTGTCCGGCAGTTACCATTCCCAGCAGAGCCCCCACTTTTCTCCCCAGAATACCATGTCCGGACCGCAAAGCCTGGGTGACCATTATCCCACCACACCAAATACTTCAGATTCAAGGTAATTATCAAAAGGTCCTTACTATCCCATTGAAAATTCGCCTAATAATGTTCCTTACAGACCGCACACACCTGGATCCACATCCGGTATGATCAAATCCAAGAGTTCATCGATGGAACGCTGCACAACGCCACTGTCCGGAGATGAGAAATTTGTGATCAAGAAACTGGAACCAACGCGAACAATGCCTCTAGATAGGAACGGCGACATTGTGTACATTGCTACAACCAGTGTGGTCAAATCCATCATGGCTCTTAGCCAGGGCGTGGATAAATCTCAAGCGGCTGACTATCTGGACCTGGTACGAAACGTAGGGATCGAGCTGCGTACATTGCTCGGGGCCGTTGATCAAATCTCGGTGTCATTCCCAGCGCAATGCCATAAGTACGTGTGATCGTTTGAGAATTGACACTGAAAAGCAATGGATTAATGAGACTTTGTTTTTGCTCTTTACAGGGAGGTTGAAATGGCGCACAAAGTATTATCCAAAGATATGTTCGAGTTGGTGGCGGCTATGCGATTAGCGCAACAGTACAGCGAGACCACGCTCGATGCTGAATATAGAAAGTAAGTACATCTTTATTATGCAATTCTAATGCAATAGTTTTCTCTTTCCACAAGTTGATTAATCGACTGAGTGTCATTTTGTTGTGTATTCAGTTGTACTACTTATATTATCTTGCAGATATTCTCCGATTATCGTTCAATCGGAGCTAATATAACTCAGCACCCCTAAGCATATTTGTCACACACGGTCTTAGTTAAATTACCTATTAAAACTATGCAGCGCACTGTGCTATTGAATTCTGTCCAATGAACTATTTGGAACTTTACAATATTTGCGTAAACTGAGTCGATTTTTTTTTTCAATTTTGCAGAAGTATGTTATCAGCAGCACACGTGCTCGCCATGGATGCCAAAAATCTGCTAGACGTCGTCGATTCGATTCGTGTGCGTTTCCCCAATCTAGTGCTCCCCAAGCAACCAAGTCTACCGACCAGCCCTACCCAAAAGCAGCCGCCCCTGTCGGCCACCTCGCATCCCTCGCCTTCCTCGGTTTCGGTAACACCAGCTGTATCATTAGGAAACACAAGCAACAGCGTTAGCAATCCTCCGTCCAGCGGTACCACGTCGCTCTCCTATCAGCAGCAGCAAACTTTCGACATGCAACCTGCCGGTGGCGAGTGCTACCAGAATCTACAGCCAAAGCAAATTTTTCACTCACACAGTTCACCACCAAGCTCACTAACGCATTCCTACGAGGTTAATCAAACCCAACTATACACCAACCAGCAGTGTGGAATCTACGACAATGATTGCGTGATAAACCAGCAGCAATGGTCAAATGACAGTAGACCGAAAAAGCCACTGATTGCGATGAAACCACCAGCTGCAGCGTTGGCTTCCCATAAGTTAAAATCCTCCAGCGCTTTTTCAACTAACAGCCAGCAAACTTCTACCGGTGATGAACTGCTGAACGAACCGTTGAAAATTGTGGAAGATCCTGCCGAACTTTACTCGAATACAACTACTGCCAGCACCACCGTAATTAGCTCCAACTCTAGCAACAGCGTATCGGTGATGTCCTCTAGCAGCAGCTCCGGGGCAATCAAACTGCCCGAGCCAGTGTCCTGCACTATCGTTCAGGAGAATCTGCTGGTGACCAACAATCAAAAAGTTATGGCCAACAAGCTGGTCTAGGCTGGTGGAAGCACTAGTACACACTACTATCTCCTTATCTAGTGAAAGACATACGGTATTGTACTATTTTTAGGTGAAGAAAAGTATCATTAAAAATTTTACTACTCTTCTAAGTAATAACATTCAGACGTATGTGACTAGACCGCAAAACGGAGTTTGTATTATTAATATCGGCATTATTGTAGATAATCAATGCAAAAATACAATAACGAATTATAAATGAAAACGTGTTAAAACTATTGCAACATTCCGCGAGAAATATCCCACGGAGATACGCTTCCAATGAATTTGCTACTCTACTGAATGAAACCGCTTTCGATGTTTGCTACCACAATGCTATTGAATATATGGAATTTCAGTTATTAAAACATTTGGAAAGAAATATACCTATCTTCGAATGGTAAAAAAGAATAATCAAAGTCAAAGAAACAACATACCCTCTAATATAACAGGTGATCCCTATTCAGTAGAACATTTTTGAACAGTATATTGATAGCCATTTACAAAACAGAATTCGACTGATGAAAGCTTCACTGCTTTCTTCGCTAATTATTTGCAGAAATCGAATTTTTGAGTAAGTAGTATTTCTAAAATCACTTTTTAGTTTTGCTAACAAAATTTTATGTACTAACTTTCGAAAAGTTTTACAAAGTAAAGAAACAACAAATAACAGGAACGGTAAAAACTTAATACCTGATATCTAAACATTGTAAATACTCTTCAACGTTTAATAAATCTCAGCTAATTCATCCCGAAGCATTATTCTATTGCATAATACATAATAGCAACAGCTTTGAATAAAAGCACACTAACTTAGAAGTGCTATCCATTGCTTACTGTATTATCCCTAATTATCAATATGCATTTGTTACTACTACTACTATTACTACTACCACTACTACTACTACTATGTATTTGATTCTTATATAAACAGAACAGAGCAAGCATGCAACATCATTTAGACTAAATAATACTACAACAGTGAATTGTGAAGCAACCGCCAGTAGACAAAATAGAACTTGTGCTAATGCTAACGCTAAACATTTCGTAATCAGTAACTGCAAATTTGAAAGTCACTAATTTATTCGAAAAGAAAAGGAAAATGTACCTAATAAATAAAGGTTACAAGAGATAACTTCATTGCTTTACGGATAGCGGTTTTATTTCACATTCGATCACATTTTCCTTTAAATTATCACCCCATTTCTTCGGATATTATTCAGCATTCGTTGGATTGTTCAACTTGGGTAGAGTTACAAAAATGAGGTAATTTTTCAAAGTGTCTAAACTAAGGACCAATTAAAATGCTATGTATCTGTCAGGCAGGCAACGTCAGATTTAATTCGAAAAGTTTCAAAGCAGTCGTACCAACAGCAACAATCACTCAAATCGTGCTCTAACGTTCCTTTAGTGACGGAAGATTTTATTTGATCGTTGAATTTTGCTGAAAAATGACACTAGCTGGATTTGAACGAAATCGGTCAACTCTAACCCATTTACATTTTTATACCTAGGATGTTTATCTTTGCTCGCAAAACCACCGCTAGAGGTCGCTGTATACATTAGTACCTACAGATACGCTGAAGTTAAGCTTTTGAAGATATACTTCGTAAGTTTGTCGAAGATTACAGGACCACCATTCACATTTGCAAGGAGTTTAAGACTAAGTTAATGATAAAAGTTTGATACACAAACATGTTTGTAAATGTTTACCTGGTTGTTCTGAAATTTTTATTAGATGAACGGCCTTGTCCTGCGCGGCGTGTGACAAGAGGCGATTAAACTCACCTCACTTTACGTGAATTTTTCCACCCGATTCTGAGATTCGAATCGGGTGAGGAGATTCCCCATTGCGGTTTAATGGGCGTCTCACGTCACCCGAAGTGACTCTTCGGAACTGGGTGAGAAAAATAACGTAGAGTGAGGTGAGATTGGTCGTCTCACGTCACACGCCGCGCAGAATAGGGCCGGTATAGTCTAATGTGCATTGTTTATGCAGTAGGATTCCGTTTTTGGCAACAATTTTATTTTTTCCAGTTGCCAAAACCGGAACCGTGCCAAAAATGGAACCTTATTTTAAAAGTTTGGATTTTCAATTTACGACTTCAAAAATGTTTCAAGGATTTTTAATCATATGTGAAATGAAATGAGTTTTTTTTATCCCTTTATGGGCAGCTAGGGCCGAGGGTGGTGGCTAGCGGGTTTCATACATCCTTGACCTGACGGACAAAGCTATGGTGCCTTGAACACAGGCAACGCAGATCCAAGGCCATTATTGAAATGATAAGTTCTACGTTTGAGATGTACTTCCCCCGGTTGCCAGACAAATACCTGTAATCATTACTTGTTGCTTTGTATGTATGAATCTAATGTTCAGTCCTGGGTGGTGTATGCGTGGAAGGTGTGGTTTTTAGCGTTCGAGTCCAGGAGTGCATATCTGTCTGGGTTAGCGTGGGCGTTTACTAATTGTGTAATAGTATGATCGCCAAAGGCTCGAGCATTTGAATGCTAGCGATTCGATTTTATATTCGTGTGGCCATTCGCATATTCACATGTATTCTTGAACGATCGCGCGCGGACCGTGAATATGATAATTAATTTTAGTGTATGGTAGAAGAACGTGTTGTTTGGTGAATATGCATCATTCATTGCATCATTTTTGATTGGTCCAACTGAAGGCATGAGTCGAGAGTAGAGAATTCCGAACGTAGCTGGTCTATGATCGCGCGAGTGGTGGGTTAATGCTTGAGACCGCGGTTGTAAAGTTATAGGTGCTGAAAAGTACACTTAAGTAAGGGGGTGTTTTAATGTTGGCGAAATTGCGAGCGTAGGTGAGTTTGGATGATTGAAATTGTAATGTAAATTCGCGTTTTTGACCAGGTTTGTGTTATCGCGAAAGTTAAGGGCGTTTGTGCGCTTTGGATGTGAGTGTATATGGCAGAATATGCTATTGATTGTGTTAGTGAGTATGAGTATGAACCTAACTTAAGATATAGTAATAAAAGGAAAAATAACATGCCGAATGTTTCTTTTTTTAGGTCGCTAACCGTGCATTGCAGAATGCCCGAAAACTCTGAACTAGGCCTCGTCTAGTCCAGTCTGTCCGTCTCGTCCTGTCGTGTCTGGGGTTTCCAGGTTACATGCATTCACCAGATGAGACTAGCTTATGTCAGTTTACTTGCGCACTGGTTTCGTAGAATCGAGGCGATCATCGAAATGATAGATCCTACGAGTGAATGCACTTGGCCTAGTCACCTGTCAAGCATTTGTGTATGTTGAGATATGTGTGGAGCCTGTAAATAATATTTTAATGCGAATAATACTTTATACGTTAAAATAAGAAATGTGTTATATACTACTTGCAGTTTGTTGATCGTTCCTACTTATCTGATTCCATCGAGTATGAGAATACATCTCCATTGTTCTAAAACCTGGCGACGTCTGATGGCAGAAAAGAATCATTGTTGGCAGCAATGTTGCTCTTCTTGGATGTATGAGCTCGAAAAGGTCATCACAAGAATATAACGCATGAGACCGAAAATAAATAAAAATAAAATAAAGAGAAGAGTTAGTATTGTTATTGAGTATTAATAATATTCCGATTTTTTTTTCGAGAGTTGTCCTACTGGAGCTGTAGAGTTAATTGATTCAATTAAGGCGTGGACCTAGACTTCTGGAACCGAGGATAAAGACTTCCGGACGTGAACGATTCATGAATGCGCGAGTACGGGGAACTGTAGGTTCACGCTTGAGACTGCGTTTGAGTGATTGCAAGTGCTGAGACGTTCATATTATCACCGGGATGTTATAATGTCTGAAAGAGCGCGAGTATAGGTTGCGTGGATGGTCGCGAAGGGCTCAAGCATTTTTATATTTGTTTGTCGCGTGTATATGACTTTGTGTGTATACATTCGATTTTTATGTAGTTTAGTGGATATGAGCATTATATTTTTGATTGGTCCACCTGAAGGCATTGGACTTATGCTACTAGGGCCGAGAATAGGGGATTCCGGACGAAACCGATTCATGATCGCGCGAACACGGGCATTTGGAGGTTCACTCTCGAGACCGGGATTGTTAATTTATAAGTGCTAAACCATTCACTTAGTCACCGGGGTGTTATACTTTTTATGAGATCGTGGCTGTGGTCGTGCGTGGATGATCGCGAAGGACTCGAGCGGTTGTATGTGAACGTTTTTGTCGCGTGTGCTAGTATGTATGTAACTTCGCGTGGACGCATTATTTTTATAAGCGTGTGACCATTCGCATGTTCGCGTATTCTTCAATGATCGCGCGCGGACGTCTTGTCTAGTTTTTATTTCTATTGGTCCAACTAAAGGCATGAATTTGGGCTGCTAGGATCAAGGGCGGAGACTTCCGGACGTGACCGAGTCATGATTGCGCGAGCTTAGGCTCTTAGGTTCCAACGTTCACCTAATCAATCGGGGTGTTTGAATATTGGCGAGATCGCGGGCGTTCGTATTTGTGACCAGGTTTGTGTTATCGCGTAGGCCACGTTTGTACGTTTGGAATGAGAGATTGTTAGTGTATATGAGAGAATAAGCAATTTGTGTTAGTGAGTGTTATCATGGATCTAATTGAAAATATAGCAACAAAAGAAGGGTGCCTGCAGAGAGAATTGGGCCCTAAACGCACATTGTATATTATTTGACCATGGCAGTGAATAATAAAGGTTGCCAAGTTAAGTACTAAAATTGATCACAATGTAGCTTAACCAGTGTTTCAAAAATCACTCCAATCAGCAGGTGTTGATGAAACCATAGTTTGACAAATCATTAAAATCCATAATTTCATCACTCATGGTTTTTTGGCTCCTGAGGAGTGAAAACCGCCAAGGAGTGAAAACAGGTTACTAGATTATAATTGCAGCATACAGTTTAAAAGCCCGAGCTCAATTTAGATTTGCAATTTTCATTTTATCAAGCACAAAAGCAAAACAGATCCTTGGTACAGTTCATGGCGAAACCTTCTTTTCGAGAGACCTCGAAGGCCAGCATTCAATGGTTAGCGTACTAGGCTAGGCTTAGGCCACTACAGTAATAAATAGTACACCTGTTGTGCATCCTTCCGCTATGCATTTGAACTTTTGGATTTCATCACTTCAGCAGAAACTTTTTGGGACGGAGTGAGCTCCAAAACAATCATCGGTAATTTTTTCAAAGAGGGATAGACCATCGACAACGCACGCTACTGTTGGATTTAAGCGCACTTTATCTGTCCAGAAATGCATAAAGAAGGTCTGAAAAACTTCTAATTTCAACAAGACAGGGCACCTTTCCACACCGCAATCAAGTTCTTACAGAGCAAATTCACAGTACGCGTTGTCTCAAAAAATGGTGATTTGGAATGCCCTCCTCGTTCTCCGGATTTAACGGCGCTGGATTGTTCTGTGGGGTTATTTGAAAAGTATAGTGTATTCTAGCTAACCTATGCATCTTGACGAACTCAAAGCTAATATACGAGCTGAAATTGCGGCGAATAAACCCGAAACGCTGTCCAATGTCATGCAAAATGCCCGCAAAAGAGCTGCTTTTTGTGTATCATATAGGGGTGGTCATTTAATCGACGTTGTATTCTAAATTGGTATTGGTTTATAATAAATGGGATAAAATATCCTAACAAAACTTGTTTACTTGTGAAAACGGCTAAAAATGGCGGAGTTGTTCAAAGTTGAAAAAGGATACATCCAGCTGACGCACTCTGTACAATCTGCTGGGATAATTGAGAAATTAAACATACAAATCTTGAAGCCCTACTAGCAAAGTTTGAAATTAAATTCGTTCTATAAGCGGCGCCAGAACAAGAATCACAAACCGGAGTGGACTAGAGGAGCCAAAACCAGGAGTGAAAACCTAGGAGTCAAAACCAACTTGGATTGCTTTGATTTTTTTACTCACTCCCAGAAACGTGCATAACAATGGTTGGTTTCCACCGCTCCTTTGGAAACAGGCTCCTTGGTGTGAAATGTGTGGTTTAATTGAAACACTGAGCTTAACTAAAAAGAAATTAATCGTATCCCAAGTTTCTGTGATATAATCACTGTAATACTGCTTTGGTGGAAAAGCCCCCGGACCACATCAAGGTACAGTATCATGCCGAGGGTTTTAATCATATGTGAAATGAAATGAGTTGAAAGAAAAAATAAGCAAATTCAATTTTATTCATGATTTTATCAAATTCAGACGTCGTACAGTGGGGCAAGCTTTCGACGCTCAAAACCTCTACCGCCCTGGGTGTCTTTAGCAAAGCATCTTAGATGGAAATCAGAGATGCCAGGTACTTTTTTCAAATGTCTGCAATAATAATTTTAAAAGTCTGGGAAGAACAAAAAATGTCAGGAAAGCTAGTGTAACCAAAAGCCTTTATATTCAAAAATCTGCAAATATCTGCAACAAAACATAAAAATCTGCAAATATCTGCAACCAAACTAGAAAATCTGCAAATATCTGCGTCATCCAAAAAATCTGCAGCTTAAATTAAAAGTCTGCGAATTTGCAGACTTGTCTGCAAATCTGGCATCTCTGATGGAAATGATCATTATTTTGTCAACTTTGGTTTTGATCTAGATAAGTAGAAACTGATCTAGATCAGTTCTATCTTTTGATAGAGGTGTTCTATCAAAAAACTTTCTTAGGCAAAGTTGTTTGTTTTGATATTTCTAACACATGTACTGAAGACATTTATACTTTATAACCTATGCAGATGGCGCTACAAGACATTTAAAAAAATGCTTAAGAAAATGAATTTTAACATTTGTTTCTGAAAAATATATCTAGAAATGAATGTTTTATTCCTAAATCTTCGAAAATTTACAATAATAAAAATGCTTAAAAGAGTGATAAATGTTATCATGACATTTTAAGTTGTTTTCATCAAAAATATTAAAAAAATATGTTCCACAAAATTTGTAATAACCCACGAAGCGGCAGATGGCGACAGCTGGAATTTTGTTTGTGACTAGTAAAAACCTTTAACAAATGAAATGAGGAAAAAAATATAATTCAAGTTAAATAGTTCCTACTTCGCTAGAGAATTTTTGAGTAAACTAAAATATATGCAAATATTTTCTTGTTTTCGAATTCAAATATAATATTTCGAACTGAGAATGAATTTATCAAGTAATTTATAAAGTAATCTTATTTAATTCACTGCTATGACTAGTCCTTTCTGCAGTTTTCCGAATTGTAGTTCAGTCATAAGGCTATGCTTATTCTTTGCAAGAAACGTTTATCAGTCAGTTGTCAAAATAATGCTCATTTTCATCCAAGATACTTTTCCGAAGACACAAATCCTTCAGGATACATACCCAGGGCGCTAGAGGATTTGAGCGTCGAAAGTAGTATTCTGCCCACTGTGCCGTCCTGTAGAATTCTCACAATCTTCGCGCACTTCTCGAGTGCAATTCCCCTCATTACGAATATGTAAAATAGCATTTAATTCGAATCGCTTTTCTTCGGCCCAATGAACGTCAAAACTTGAACAATTCACTGAATGGTAGTGTTGATTTCGCTCCTGGGGCCGTTATGTCTTCTTTCTAAAAATTATTAAACAATTTTGTTTAAAAAACACAGCTCTTTTAAAAAAATAATAAATTTATTAATATTAGCGTGATCTTTTTGTGCCGATTGCTGAAGCAGACTCGAATGTTCTGTTCTTCAACCAATACATTTTTTGAACAAGTGAAACTCTACTCAAAAGTTTTTTTTTGATGATATGCTTAGTGTTACAGAAAGAAGTAAATCGATCGAAAAAGTATGCGCATTGAATATTTACGATGTGAATTTATTCTATTTTGTGAATCAACGTTGAATGGCGCCGAAATGTTCGCCACAAGTTTTGTTTTGATCAGTTTTCAAAAAGGTTACTAAAATCGGCTGTCGGCACCCAAACATGGTCGGTTGTCGGCACCCAATTTTTTGTGGCAAATGCTCTCAATAACCTAATCAATATGGGTATTTTGGAATGGGCTTTACTAATAGATACCAGAGATCGATCTTTGGCACCATTCTGAAAACCAAGAAGGCGACTTCCGGTTTAGCGTTTTATATTTACATGAAAAAAGCCCACCTGGTCGTGTTTTCGCTGCTAGGTAGCACCGTATATACCAGATTGTCACGACCAGATAATTTGGTGGGGGGCTTGGGGCTACCCTGGAGTCCCCCTCCCGTTTTGACTGACTTCTATCTGATCTGTCTGAGGCTTTAGTAAAAAACTGGAGCGCCTGAAACTAACTCAATGGCAGTGAATGCGATCCGTCAGTGCATTAGCAGTGCGTAATATTCGCACTAGTTTTTCACATACACATATTGTGGTACTGATGAAGAATGATGTTCATAATGCCTTTGATGGGTATTGAACTGAATAAATTTCCTTTTCCCTTTGAATCGTGATGATCATCATTCATATTTTTCCATTTTTAGTATTTTTTTTAGGATGCCGACAACCGATCACATTTTTCAAAATGGTAAACAGTTATTATTTTACTAAATTGTTAATAACTTTTTTTATGTCGACAAATGAAATTAAATTCTTCGATAAGTTATTAGCTAAGGCCTCTAACTTTCGATTGGTATGCTTATTCCCATATTGTTAATTTGGAGTAATATTGTGAGCCAAAAACAAAAGTATTCCGACAACCGAACACATTCCCCTACATAAATAATGCATCTCTACACTTATTGTAATGATTAAATAAAACACGTATAGTGTAAAATATAGGTAACCCTTAAATACATAAAATTGTTTTAAAACAACATTGCGAAAAACATCTCAAAATTATCACAGTAATGTATTGAAGCTATGAGACAATTTTCACAATAATAATAAAATTGATTTGCGCCTTTGAGGGTTAATATGACCCCCATGTTTGGAAATGAAGTCAAATGTGATATAAATTGATACAAAAAATATCTTTTGCACATTTCTAAAAGACTTGTTATGACCAGCAAAAATGTTGCCAAAAACGGAACCCATTTGTTGCCAAAATCGGAGTGTGCCAAAAAGGGAGCATGCCAAAAACGGAACGTGCCAAAAACGGAATCTTACTGTATATGCAGAATTTATCAACACCCCAATGTCTGTTGCCCTACTAAACAGCGGCTTTTGTCTCCTAGGTCCGAAGCGGCTCAATCGACTATTAATTGAAACATACATACTAGCAGTATTAGTTCTTACTCGCGAATACTTTTCCTACAACTGTGCTATTTCATCTCTATCTTATAACATAATTCGATTATCCCTGTTCTAGTCAATATACGTATTCATTACATTATGGACCAGGCAACCCTCAATTTTTCCATTATTATTATCCTGAGTAGACCAGTGAAGATATTTTAGGATTTCGCAAAAAGAATCCGTGCCCATAAAGGCGCCTGGTTCGACTCGAATAGACCACACCGACCCGAAAGGGTTGCTTATCATTTCTGAGAGCCGGTGTGCTTGATCGAGTTTAATAATCATAAGAACAAGTCCTGAATAATTAACTATCTCTTAGGTGCCAGTGCTGCACTCCTTTCCTGAACTAGCCTCATACCCACGATCAAAAGAGTCGACAACTAGTAGGATCCACATGTCCCCCACCCAAGCGAATTGATCAACTTGCAAGTAGGAGCACATATCTACCAACCAGCCAAGAAGACTTCTGAATCAATCAGAAAAGGACCATGCCAGTCGAAGACCACAGGCCCAGCGCTAACTCGTACAGTTTCTGAAATTAAGAATTTTGTGTTGTTAAACTCGCTTGCCGCCGCTCGTCTCTTCCGGCATTTCGACTCCGTCGGTCGACCGTCTCATAAGAGATTTCTTTCATCGAATCCTCAATTTCCGTCGGAACTCGTATATGAGACGCTCAAGGGATTCTAAAAGCTCGACTATCAACTACCTGAAGCAAAAATAATATATAATTTTATAAAAAAACTCTCTGATTCTATAATCAACCAAGGCTGTCTGACGATTCTAATGCAGAAGCTAATGATGTGACCATCAAAAATACGTCACACAACCTCAATTGACTCCCCTCGACACCAGTTTGGCCTTACCAAGCCGTAACACAGGTGGCTTTGTGAGAACTGTCGAATAGGAGTTGAGAACAGTTTGAAACATCTGATGTTGTTCCAAATGTATATGATCGAGACACTATGTCTTGGATCCGCCATCGAGCCTACCGTACATAACTAGACTCACTGTTCTCCGTTCACCCACTATTAATATTTTTGGGTTGAGGCAAAACTGGACTAGGCCTTCTGCCTGTTTCGGTGTCAAACCAAACGACATTTAAATGGCCTGCGTTAAGCCGAACCGAACTGTATTTTCTTGTATTTTCGTGCCAAAATTCACATAAAAGTACATAACTTAGCATTCACATAAAAGTTAAAGAACACTTACTTGCTTTCGTTAGCTATTTGAGTTCCCAAAAAATAATAGATATTGAAGTTCCTAGTGTTACATTGGATGCTATAGCGATTTTAGAGCATACACCTCAAAATGGCTCTTGCTTCTCTTTGGCTTAACACAGGCCAAATGCAAATCAAATTCATCCGGGAAAGTAATCATAGTACAAAAAGAGACTGCGATCTTCAGTTCAGTGCTTTTGTAGGTGGGTGTTTTTATTCAGTATTTCGTTGACATGTTTACATGTTACAATTCAGTAGAAACAGAATAGAGATGAATTCAACTAAAAACAACAGAGTCCTCGATATTTAATTTTTCGTGATTTACCGAAATAAACTATTTGCAAACATTGTAGTAGAGCTTCTTGAGCAGTGCTTACCTCGAAATTTGGGTACTGATTGTCATATTCATTTAGAAATTTGCAAAGCTGTGGAATTTTCTTTACGGCCTTTGCAATGTCGTCCCACTCTAACGTACCGAAATTCTTATGACCAGGTGAAAGTTTAAGTCTTTTTAAATGATAATATAGAGGATAATTGTTAATGCATGCTTCACATTGACACTTGAAGTTAAACCGTTGAAGGAGACCGATTTGCCGCTCGTATAATGTTTCAATGCAATGATGGTAGCTTAAAATCAAAGTTTTTGTCAGGTATGTTAATTGCTAGATAACACCAGACTTACCCATAATCGTCGTAAAGCTGACCGCCTTTTTTAATTGGTCGGTTGAGTATGGCTGCAACTTGTCCAGTTGGCAGTGTTAGTCGTGTCAAATTCGGAGCACAGGAATGATTCAACATACTTAGAATTGGGAACGAAGCACATCCCAATTTGGCCGACTGAAACGGGTCTTCTTCATTCGGGCAGTAATTGATGTACCCGGTTGAGTGCATGCTTACAGGAGAGGTTTGTGCATGACGAAAAATAAGTAAGCGAATGAGATTACGATGAGATTCATTACTTCCACAGAGACTGTTTAATGGGGTATTGCTCAACAGAGCACTGCTCATCACTATCGAGTAGATAGAGCGCTGAATGAGATCGCTGGGATAACGTATCTTTTGATTAGTAGCTAATCCGTGGATCGTACTATAGATATCCTTGGCATGTGCGTTACCCCAGTCCAGATCAAATGGATTTGAGGATGTTTCTCCAAGCATTTCAACGTGTTGCTGTAACTCCTCCAAATTATAATCGAATGTACTGATGGCCATTGTGGTGGTTCTGAGAGCCATCAGAATTACCTTTGTGAATAACGATTGCATATGCTTGATGACTGGGCACTCTATGCGATGGTAGCTTTCGTAGGCCCTTTGGAGGCAAATCTCTGAGCAAAACATTGTAATGGAACAATTGCTGCATGGTATCAAAGTAAGGAATTTGTCTTGCTGGCAGTAATCACAGTTGAGGTAACGAAGCTCTGCTTCTAGCAGCACAGAAAACGGTTTTTCAATTATAACCACATCTCCAGCTTTTAAATTTCGATTCGTCACTAAGTGTCGGCCAAAAAAATCATCCCGCTTGAATTCCAAACAATCCGAGATGTGAGGTATCTTTGGGTTCGGTTTATAGCACAGTTTTGGCTCGAACCGAACATTGCCGGGTTTACTTACGTGGTTATTGATTATCTCCAAACAGTCGTTTTTTCTTTTCAATAATTTTGGTAGCAGATGTACTGGGTATGGATTCTGTTGCGCCAATCGAATGTTCTCCAAACATTCATGGTACTCCTTCAGCTCAAAACAAATCGCTGAACGATTGGCATATGCAATGGCCAAGTTTTCAGATCCAACGTTAGACAAAGCAATACTCTCGTTGTAGTGCTCAATCGCTTTGATATATTTCTTGATTTTCGGACGAAAGCTCTCGTTACCAAGTTTACGAATTTCTATCGCTTTAGCTTCATTTTTGCAGTCTCCTGAAAAATAAATCTGTTGTAACAGACCTGAAGCATCCAGTAATTGTTGTACATAGGAGACAAGTTCGCTATCAGTGCGACACGCTTTCACATCAGTCGACACTATTTCTTCCCGGCCACTAAGCACTATTCTTCTCCACAATACACAATACAGTTCATATGCGTCAATCATACTTGAGGCTTTTGCTTGATATGCTGATGCAATTTTTAAATTCCCGCACGGAAGTATACAACCATGGATTTTTTTGAACTTTTGAACGGAAGTGCACCGAGCAAAATTTGCATTGAATTTCCATAAGAAAGACTTCCAGATATAAGGATTATATTAGCGCATTTCCCCAAAATTCCGCGCGCCTTTTCCCGATCGATTGAAAGAAACGGCCGCACCCCATGAAACGCCGCGCCTAGTCCATCTGTCATAATATCGTGATTTTGCATAGCGAAGGGCTGAATGATAACACGTGTTGTTCCAAAAAATAGCCCTGCGTTATGCAACGCTTTAGGCTGGTTGATTATACCAGTTGCAAGTGGTACCAAATTCACCACGATCAGTATAATTCAAAAATTCTTTTTAGATTACAGCGGATTACAGAATTGATAAAATTGGTTAAATGAGTTTTTTTATGTTGTTTTTTATAATAGCCCGCCTCTTACCCCCACGCCAAAAAGCTCACAACTCAGCGTACAAAAAAAAGGTCAGCACAACAAAACAAAGTTACGAATCGCGGAAACGCTGAGAACAAAAAAAAACAATACGAGACCGACAAAACACAAAATTTGACAAGAAGCTACGGCGAGTACCCAGCGGAAAAGAATCCTTTTAAGGGTCCCATCGTAGCTTTGCAGGAAGCTTATAATAATTTAATTTTTTTTTTTTTTTTCAATTATAGAGGTTTTAACCTTAAGGTCATTCGCCTCTTCGGGTTAGAAAAATCTCCTGTGAATTTTTTTTTTACCCAATGTGTGGGGTCGGGACTCGAACCCAGGTGCGCTGCGTACAAGGCAATCGATTTACCAACTACGCTACGCCCACCACCAATTTATTTATTACTTATTGCTAGAAAAAAATGCATTTATCAATTGTTTTTATTAAAAAAATGTTAACCAATTATAACTAAAGGAATAAGCTCGATTGGTGGTGAACGAAGTTTATATTAAAAATTCTCCTAATTTATTTTTTTTAAATTAGTTTCAATTTTGCTTGGAAACGAGTGCGACATGTTATTTGCTTTAAATCAATAGGAAGCTGGTTGAATAACTTAGGTCCGATGAAAGAAATGCGTCTTTGACCAAGGTTCGTGGATACTCTGGAGTATAATCAATGCTGTGAGCTCGAATGCCTGTGGTAAATTCTAGATTATAATGAGCAATAGTATTATGCAAAGCATTGTCGATGTATATTATTGTTTGGTAGTTTGTCAACCCAAGCAAAGGTAAAATGTTATGGGCATTATTATTGTGTAACACAATAGTAGGGTACATAATTGTTTTTTTATAAATAATTTTAAGACATCTGTTTTGAAGCGTTTGTAGCTTTTTCAGATTCGAAATACTGGCACGGCCCCACACAGATACAAGGTAGTTCAGCAATGAGTGGATGTGCGCATAATAAAATTTTAGAAGTACATGCTGGGGAACAAAAGAGCATACTTTACGCATAGCCCCACATAACGATGCAACTTTTCTCTCTATAGATGTTATATGCTCAATCCAGGAGAGTGTGGGGTCTAAGTGAAGTCCTAAATATTGGAAGCAGTTAGTTTCCTGAATTACAGACTGTCCCATTCTTGGATCTGGATGCACGCCTATAGCTCTTCTAGATGAACGAAACAGCATATATTTAGTTTTTGATAGGTTCAAGGATTAAAAGTTAAAATAATCAATCAAATTCTGTTTTAAAAACTGTCCTTGCGTTTAAACCAAAATGGGAGGCTTATTACTACCACTACATTACTTAATTTCAAGCGCAAATAGCAAATACAAGTGCTAGTTAAACCAAAAATTTACTGTCAACCTTACAGCGGCATTTAGGAAGCAGTTGGTGCGGCGTATAAATAGCGGACATTTCTAACCAAAAAATATGGTATTTCTATAGAAATAATGATTTTCATAAAACAGTCCAGTCTTATGAAATTCATTACAATTTTCGAATGAATGACATAGGTTTTTTATGGATATTATTGCATTTATATAAAAATTAGGACATGGCTAACATTTCCCGCATGTTTTAAATAACAAATCAACTGTCAAAATATACACATTGAGAGGAAATTTGGGACAAACAACCAAGTGTAGATTCCTTCAGAAATACTTTCATTGAAAGTTAAAATTTGTGTTTAATGAGTAACGGTCCATCTCTAGGTCCATCGGCATTTACCAGAAAAGTGCATTTAGACAGAAAAATTTACAGCTGAATGATAATTGTTACTTCTCAAATGATTTTAATATTCATAAATTCGCGTCAGACACTTATGATATGCACAAGTGATTACAAAGTTCATATCAACGATAATCGGATTCTTCCTGAATTTAAAAATCATAGCATCTATTTTAATCCACAAAATAATTTATTGAATAGCATAAAAACACTAATTTAAGATTTTATTTCAATTGGATTGCAAGTTTCAGGCTTTTCGCTTAGAAAAGTAGCAACTGATAAGTGCTGACTTAAAATTATTAGCTCCTGGTCTGCCAGAACTGAATTCATAAAATCCAATTATGAACTTTTCACAAAAGCGACGTTTATGAAAAATGAAATGAATAACATATCTCATACCAGTTTCATAGGAAAAATATAAAATTCTTAACCGCATATATTGGAGCGGGGTCATAAGACTGTCTCATGAAATACATAAGTTGGACTACCATGGAGTGCATGAATAAAAATAAATAAATTCATTAGCCTGCTTATTAGGCAATCCATTAGACGTTTGTTTGACAATTCAGCGACAGTGGGTTCTGTCAACAAGTCTACTCCTGCGAACAAAAAAACTCGTCCGACAAACAACTTTCGTTAGTCCGATTCGTTTGATGTTGGATCGAATCAACGATATTGTCGGACGTCGCACCCCTCGGAGTGACGTCAGAAAAAGTAAACAAGAAATAATCAGCTGATCAGAAACGTCTCATAGATTGCTTAATTACATTCTAAAGCGTTTAATGGAATCGTGTTAAAGGCTAGTGTACAGTTCGGGAAATTGATCACGGGATTTCGCACGGGATTTGCGTCGGGATTTAATCAGGGAAAATTTCCCACCGAGATCTCTCCAAACTGTCAAACCAAAAACTCAACTGGTTCTTAAAAATACAAACAGTATCAAACTTGCAGCGAATTGCAAACCTTATAAAAATATTTCCCCGAAGGAAACAATTTGTGTTGAATAGGGATCCTTAGGAGTGTGCGGGTTAAGGCATATTCAGATGCAGATTAGTACCGTGAGTTAATATCTCAGTCCTTTTTCAATTTTTTGGCCCGAAACTATTGAAAAATACATTTTTTAGTTTGTTTCCTTTTAGGACAATAACACATCCAAACCATAGCGACTTGCACGACTCTATAGGTTGCCTTATCAGATCTACCCTAGTTTGCAGATGAAACTTGGGATGGCAGCCTGCTGGCGGATTGAAAAAGTACCAGATCATGCTGTGTGGGGTGCTCTCCCGGTTAACAATGAGGCGAACGAGATATTTACAGATACGTCATTTAGTAGGACAACTGTCAGTTTGCTGGTTGAATTTAATTTGGTTTTTTTGAATTTAAAAATCATAAAAGAATAATTAAGGTTTAAGAATAATATGAGTGTACTCGTAAGGACACCCGCTATCAATACATATGAAAAACTGGCACAATTTTTCCAAATTGAAGATCCCTATTGTTCCCGGCCGGATTTCCGTGTGGAGAGTTTTTAAATCCCGTGATGTTTCCCGCGGTTGGGTTTACACTTCAGGAAAACTGTTATTTTTGTGTAGACTCATTTCCCGTCACGGGTATTGAAATCCCGAGCTCCACTTAAAATACACAGGGACCCAAATTCTGTGACACGTTTTCCGAACTGTAAACTACACGCAAAAATAAAACAAACCCACAGAATAAGTTCTTTTAACTTAAATTTAGGTATTTTTGAGTTGTGCGTCGCTTTCGCACTTATTAGTTTTGTCAAAAACAAAACGAGAGATTCGACTCAGTCGAGGTCTTCCGTGCAGTAAGGTATTTTTAAGTAGTTTGGGGTATACTCAAAATTAGGTTAATTCAACTTAAATTTAAGTAAATTAAACTCAAGGTTGAGTTATGATTTTTGCCGTAGTTAAATGGAAACTACACTGAGAAAAGAATTATAGTATCTACGACCAGACTTTTCTGGTTATTTCAACCATTCGCCAAAATAGTAGTACTGACCCTAAGATGGGCAAAGCCACACTTCTATATTGTATAAAATACTAGAAAAAATGACTACCGCTGAACTATGCTCTTGGTATTCATGACGTTTCGACTATAGGGATCTTCAATTTGGAAAAATTGTGCCAGTTTTTCATATGTATTGATAGCGGGTGTCCTTACGAGTACACTCATATTGTTCTTAAACCTTAATTATTCTTTTATGATTTTTAAATTCAAAAAAACCAAATTAAATTCAACCAGCAAACTGACAGTTGTCCTACTAAATGACGTATCTGTAAATATCTCGTTCGCCTCATTGTTAACCGGGAGAGCACCCCACACAGCATGATCTGGTACTTTTTCAATCCGCCAGCAGGCTGCCATCCCAAGTTTCATCTGCAAACTAGGGTAGATCTGATAAGGCAACCTATAGAGTCGTGCAAGTCGCTATGGTTTGGATGTGTTATTGTCCTAAAAGGAAACAAACTAAAAAATGTATTTTTCAATAGTTTCGGGCCAAAAAATTGAAAAAGGACTGAGATATTAACTCACGGTACTAATCTGCATCTGAATATGCCTTAACCCGCACACTCCTAAGGATCCCTATTGTCACTGCAACAATATTTAACATCTCAAAAATGGCCATGGAATGTCATAAAACACCTTGTATGGCGATTCAGACTATTCTATTGTCAGTTTTGAAATGGCAATTATTGTTGGAATGACCATTTAAAAGTAAAAATGAAAATTCGAACATCCTAGATATAATCAGTATCAATGTCATGAGTACTTTTCTTTTCATTGTCCTCTTTACAACATAATAATGTCACAAAGACAAACTATTTAGTGCTTATAAGAATGCAAATGTTAAAATAACTAAATACATTGTTTGCGTGAACGTGATTTCATCGGAAGCACCATTGGCGTATAGTGTTTTTCAGCCGACTATGCTTTGTACTACTATTGACTATGCATCTTGTCAATGGTTTTGTTCCCATTTTTGTATTCCTACATGACGCCACCATTACAATCAAAAGTTTCACACAAAAAGCTTTTAAATTATTCAATTTTCACGGATTTATTGGATCAATATTGCGTCAAGTAAGTAAATACTTCAGCATTTTCTTAATGGAAGAATATGGACGTCCTAAAATTATTTTTTCAATGTTTTCCGGATTTAGAGTGATGGCAGATAAAGAGAAGGCTGAGGGCTATAATTGCCTATTACATTGCAGATATTCAATACTCAATAATAAATGGATGGTACTTGGATACGTACACAATTTTACTTCTTGTTGGTTTGCTTTTGCGTGTTCGAAGTGAATGATTGGGCATTTAAATCTGCAGTTTACAATGCAGAAGCAAACGCTGAGCCTCCTCTAAACATTTATAAAATTGACAACATGTACCTGATTAAGTTAAAGAAGTAGGTACTATAAATAAGATACAACATTATAAACAAACCAAATATTATATAAGATATATATCAAGATTATAAAAAGAAAAAGCTCGAAATAAATTCAATTCCTATTTTTTTCAGAATTCGTTATAATTTTGTCCCTCGTATAACTGGTTATATTACCCTACGTCATTTTCAATTCAACCACAAATTCCATTTTGAAATAACCAATCAACAAATGTCAAAATCACACCGTTTTAGTTATTACAAACAGTCCCAGGTTAAGATGACTAGATTTCTTGTTATGTCAAGCATCCTACTTGCAATGGTGATTCACACAACGTCGAGTATTCAATTTTACTATGATAGTATGACTCTTCTGGGTTTGTTATTACAAACATTTTCAGCTAAATATTACTATGCATATTGTTACGCTGATCGTTGTACATACATTGGTTATACTTACAATGGAGTGTTCAATATTACTATTATCGTACTGATCTCATGTATAGTATACTTGAACATGCATATAGTTAAAGTCACCTAATGCTGTAGTCGGCTAATAATCACTATACTCGCAAAGTCGAATTTACCTCCTCATATAGTAAGTGTTACCACACTATTTTTCTTAGTGTACCTTCAACACGGTTTACCTAATTTTATGTTCCTGCACGATACAACGAGATTGATACTCAATATTAGGTAGTTTTTCTGGCGAACACCCAGCGACTGTGACACAATCCTCGCACGCAGCGATTGTTAAAAAATCGCTGCGATTTCGCAACAGCCGACGCGAAAAGTTCGCGTCAGTATGGGAGCGCACATCTGTCGCCATGAGCAGAGTTGCTAGCGACAAGTCGCTTCGCGAAATTTTCGCAGCCGCTGCGACAAAATCGCGTCAGTGTGGGGGAACCTTTAGGCTGCTTCATAGGGTAACCAACCAATTTTGGACCCCTAGAGGAAGTGAAATTACGTGAACGTCAAAAAATATTTGCTTGCCTATGTTTTTAATGCAATACATGCACGAGTCTGCTCCAAAATTACTGTTCTTGAAAGAAAACTGTCAATGGATGTTTTGTACATTGACATAAACTCGAAATTGCCAAATGAGTGTTCCAAGCATATTTTGGACACACTGAATATGACTGAATATATTTTGGAAACAGTGAAGTTCTTTCTACTAAACTGATCTACTGACTCGTTCTCTTTGCAGTATATTTAATGCATGAAAGTAGAACATAAGCAAATCAGTGACTGCCAATCAAAAATGATACATTAATCTTTATATGGAAGGCTTACTGCATGAAGTACTTTTTTTAGTTCTATCATTTTGAGAAATAGAAAAACTTTCGGAACAATTAGGTTACTGCAGACTTAACAAAGCAGCATTAAATGTTATGCAATAGAGTTAACAATAATATATTTCGTGTAACAATTCATCTGTAGCAGTATTATGGAGTAACATCCTCAATATTAATTTTTAATTCTTTTGTTTACGAGGTGGTTTCTTGTTATTCTAAGCTCAGTTTTTCTTTGTTTCTCTTCCTTTACTTTCCTTTTTTCTTCAGTTTTCGCCTTGTGGTATTCAACTGTTCGGTGCAATGTTAAAACAGCAGGACTACTTCGCTTGAATCGTGATGTTCCTGTTCGTGTGAGTGTTTGAGGCGATTCTAGGAATTCAGCAAGCACTCTCTTATTATCATTATTTAGCTGTGATATGTCTCTTAGATTTGTCAACATATAGCTCGTCGAATTCAACAAATTCGAACTACAAATTTTCTTCAACATGGATTTCAGAAGTCTCTTTGGTCGTATTATGGTCTTCAATGAAATGTTCCTCAATCGTTTGATTTTCGACATCCATTGGTTTGAACATTTTTAAATAATTTGACCAAAAAGAGCAGGCGACCTACCGTTACGAAATTTTTCACTTTTTGATTATTCTAATCCGATAAACAAATAGCTGTCAAGAAAGAAAATCGAGGGGTGTCCAAAACAAATTGATATCAATTTTTTAAGACATATTGTGGACACCATTTATTTAAGATTTTTTAGATAAAACATTTCGAAGCAACCTTTTCAAACACGTAACATGCATAATACCAAATCGCACAAACTAATTAAATCAATAAAAAATATTATAATTGTACATTTAAATCCAATTTGAAAATGTATCATTTCCACCGGTTCCTCTTGGCTATCGTTGAAACATGAAACCACAGAAAACAGACGTCCATCTTCAGCATTCAACTTGTGTAAAATCTCTAACGGTTTCGAAGGTAGTTTGGATATCTAAACCAGGTGCGCTACTGTCGTCATGTTTTTTTTGTGGCTGAGTGCGACAGAATTGACAGCGGTTATTTCTATACCCAGTCAAACTAGTCCGGAACCGATTCGGACATCCAGCATGAATTCCAGCTCAAATGCGTCAACCGATAGAGTCGGTATCGGTTGTTTTCTTTGAGCTAGATTCCATGCTGAATCCATCCAGGATTTCGAACCGGTTCCGGAATCGATTTGACGGATAGTTGGGATAGGTTGGTGTGGCGGCGCTAGTGTTTTTCGTATATTAATTCAAATGTTTACACACGTTTTTTAAATATTTTTGTTCGATCATGGATGTCTGTTCTCTGTGATGAAACGTTTTCGGTGATATTTTTGAAAACTGTGGATTCTGTTTAATTTTAAACAATTAGAGATGAACTAATGATATTGAACCTAATAGACAACCCAAGGAATGTAATTGCTGCATCAAACCAAACAAATTCAGAGAAACTTGGCAGTGTAGGAGGCAAATACATTAACAGGGTCCAAAATATGTAGGGGTCCAAATTAGGTTGGTTACTCTAAAGGTCCTAGTATAAAGGTACGCAAAGAGCGTGCAGAAAGTGAAACCGAAAAAAGTCTACCTATCGAGCAAAATTAGAATCCAACTTTGCTGCAGAGGTATCAGAGATGGATTCCAATTGTGCTCGATAGGTAGGCTTTTTTGACTTCACTCTTTGCGCAACTGTTCTCTATAGACTGTGGGTTACCCTAAAGAGTACTTGACAATCTGTAATTGTATTAGTATGTTCAACGGTTTGTTTTCCTCCACCTGTCATAGATGGAGGAAAACAAATCGAAAGTAAGTTTTCGGTCGGATTATTTTCATGATGCAATAGAACCAACTGGAATTGTACGTCCCCAGAATAAGTTTTACAGCGACATAAAGTATTTCAACACCATCATAAATACTTTACGAGAGCTAATTTAAATGTTTAAATTGGCTGACAGTTTTATATATGACAGCTGGAGGAAAACAAACCCCCAAGTAGTGTGAGTGAAATCATTTGCATAGCACTCTATATGCCGAGATTTATGAAATTCTTGGGTTTTTTCCTCAGTGTGCGAAAATTGACCTGCAGGGTCCCAGTCAAAAGGGAAAATTGCTGGCTAACGGGGGGCTATTTGCCAACTCGGATGCGCTAATTGCCCTTCAATTTGCCAGCAAATTTCTGGCAATTAGGGGGCTATTTCAAATGCAACATTTGGGCGATTTAAATCGCCCACGGAACGCGCCATTTAATCGCCCTTAATTGCCTAATATGAAAATTAAAAATAATGCTTATTTTCGGATTCATTATCTACTCACATATACTTACCGGTATACTAGGTAATCACCACCAAATTATAGGAATAATCAATGGTGAAATTGGTATTGCACTTCAAAACTTATCACAATCTGACGTTC
Source organism: Topomyia yanbarensis (assembly GCF_030247195.1). Taxonomy (NCBI): domain Eukaryota; kingdom Metazoa; phylum Arthropoda; class Insecta; order Diptera; family Culicidae; genus Topomyia; species Topomyia yanbarensis. The sequence goes on along the minus strand of NC_080672.1, from coordinate 115,099,841 downwards.
ATTAAGACTTTAGGTCAGAGATCTTGTTCTACTATACATACACACGATTCCATAATTTCCCACATTCGTTGGCTAAATGAAGTGCACTAGACGGTCATTGTTCCGAATCGCGGTTTTTCGAAAAGAGGGTTAATTTCTTTTGGAAATGGTTCTAATAAGCCTATTTTATAACAAGCAATGAAAAAAAATTCGGGGGGAAAGCTTTAAAGCAGTTTAAACTGGAAAAATAAGTTGTTCTCACTTACCTTACTAACAATGGCATTGCTCATGAGACAGTGACGTTAAGGGTGAAGGTAGTGTGATGCGGCTTTGCCGCATAGTCGGGTCCAATGATTCGAAGCGGCGCAAAGCTGCTGAGAAACCGACGGACGAGGTGGTTTTGATCTTGCTATCGAAGGGTGCAATCAAACCTGTAATCCACTCGTTTGCCCGGTATACTCAAACAAAGGGGCTATTCCTAGTTTAAGTCCGACTGAGCGGCAGCGAAGTCGGACAGCACTTGAATGAAGCGATGTGGCGTAGCGACATTCGGCACTAACATTTTATTTTTGTAAATAAATACTATCCTATTGTTACTAAATAAAATATTGTTAATGCCTAATGTGGCTACGCCACATCGCTTTTTGTCATGATGTCCGACTTCGCTTCCGCTTAGTCGGACTTAAACTAGGGAGAGCCCCTATGTTTGAGTATACCGGGCAAACGAGTGGATTACAGGTTTGATTGCACCCTTCGATAGCAAGATCAAAACCACCTCGTCCGTCGGTTTCTCAGCGGATTTGCGCCTCTTCGAATCCTTGGACTCGACTATGCGGCAAAGCCGTATCACACTACCTTCACCCTTAATGCCACTTTCTCATGAGCAATGCCATTGTTAGAAAGGTAAGTGGGAACAACTTATTTTTTCCAGTTTAAACTACTTTAAAGCTTTCCCCCCGAATTTTTTTCATTGCTTGTTATAAAATAGGCCATTTAGAACCATTTCCAAAAGAAATTACCCCTCTTTTCGAAAAAGCCGCGATTCGGAACAATAGGGATCTTTAGGGGTGTGCGGGTTAAGGCATTTTCTGATGCAGATTTGTACCGTGAGTTAATATCTCAAGCCTTTTCCAATTTTTTGGCCCGAAACTATTGAAAAAAACATTTTTTAGTTTGTTTCCTTTTTGGACAATAACACATCCAAACCCATGAGACTTGCACGACTCCATAAGTTGCCTTATCAGATCTACCATAGTTTGCAGATTAAACTTGGGATGGCAGACTGCTAGCGGATTGACAAAGTACCAGATCATGTTGTGTGGGGTGCTGTCCCGGTTAACAATAAGGCGAACGAGATATTAGCAGATACGTCATTTAGTAGGACAACTGTCAGTTTGCTGGTTGAATTTAATTTGATTTTTTTTAAATTTAAAAATCATTAAAGAATAATTAAAGTTTAAGAATGATATGAGTGTACTCGTAAGGGCACCCGCTACCAATACATATGAAAAACTGGCACAATTTTTCCAAATTAAAGTCAGGTAATTGACTATTGATGAATCTACACACTACGCGAATGGCGAAATGCACCTAATTTATGTGTTCATGCCTGAAAAATGCATTTAATTTTGTTTGTAGATTTCTCGCGTGGTGATTTTTGAAAACAACGTAACTGCAAATAAGAGTATCTGAAGACTTTCTTTTCAATAGGTCCAATCTACAAAAGAGAGCCTCTCTTTGTTTACTTTCTCTTCCGTGAATTACTCGGTCACCTTTCTGATTTCCCATCAACTGTTTTCATAATAAGATAGTAAAATCCATGGTTTCGAAACATACTGATAAATGTTTAAAAAGTTTTATGGTTCTGCAGTAATAATCGAAAGAGAATGCGAAAAAAGAGGGCTCTCATTTGCAGATTCGACCTAATGAAAAAAAGTCTTCTCTTAGTTTACTTTCACTTTTTTGATTACTACGGCCTTATTACAAAAGTTACTAATAATTTCACAGTACATTATATGATATTATCGAAAGATGTTAAAGAATGGGATATCCTATAAGAAATTCAGTTCAGTGTAAAAATAAAAGTGCAAACATAATTTTCTGCATTGTAATTTAAATAATGGAATGTAGTTGAATGAAACAGATTTATTAAAAAATAATAAAATAGTAAATGTTAAATTCACATATCCTTGTAATTTACGAAATATGAAGCCAGTGAAATATTAGGATAGACTGATTGATTTTCCGTGTTGGGACAATAAAATAAAAGGGAGCTGTTTCCAAAGATGGATCGAACCCGTACATCGTGATCACCAACATATCGTTTCCTGGATGCGTTGCTGTTGTGCCTACGATGGGTACAATATTTTCGTTACCTGTTGTATCAGAAACCACCTTCAAATCAGTTCCGGATGTAGCGGCTTGAAATGGTGTATCTTCTGCTGATTCCAATTCAGACAAACCTATTTCTGAAACCGGCATCTTAATAATGGATGGTTTGTTAATGTGCTGTGGTGTTCCCGGCTTTATAATATTTGACATAGTGTCTTCAAGACTAGGGGTATATAAAGTACAGGATTTTTTTGAATCTGTAGTCGAGCTTGAATTATCGTAATCTAATTTGGATCCTGTTTCTGGACTCATATCCGGATGAAACTCAACTGGTATGTAAAAGTCCTCGTCTGAGTCACTTTCTTGTGTGTTTGAAGAGTTTTGCAGTTGTTGATGAGGATTAAAGTAATCATAACTAACTGATGATTTTGGTGTACTTGATACTTGTGCACGTCGAATGTTACTGGTCGATGGATAAAACTGTTCTGACATAGCAATTTTTACGCAACCATTGGTCAGATTGCCGAGTGTTGCTTCATATAGCACATCATTTATCGCCTTTTCAGTGTATATACGCTGTTTTTCTTCCAGCATCAACAACTTTTCTCCCTAAACTTTTGCAATTGCGGGAGTTACTTCTTGTACCTGTACATCTTGCTCCAAGTACCTGCAGGCCTTAGCCAAGAGCTCGTTTTGTTTGCTGATTGGACCAACAACTCGTGTTTTTTACAGGCGGTGGAATTTCGGCAATGGACGTAGTCGAGTGCTTTGGAGATTTTGAGTTGGTCTGGGCTCCGGCATTATTGTTCTGATTTCGACACACGACTGCTTTTCGGTTTGCTTTAATATTAAATAGCTATATTGAAATGCTAATTATCGGAATCTAGGGTAATATACTTACTACGTCATCAGGTCGTTTTTCTGTTAATGTCGGTTGCTCGGTACTTCGAAGGAATTGTAGTGCCTCGAAAAGCCAAGATTCTGGTTGGTAGACATCGTCTACTCCAGCTCCCGATCGCTTGGACACAACAATTTTCTTCTATTCTTTCCGAAAATTCGTCCTTAAAGAATTTATTTTTTTCGTCACATCCGCTCGAGTAGCTTCCGGTTTTAATACCTTATAAGGAATCAGCAGTGTATCCAGTGCCTTATTTCTTGCCGCTTTGTTCTGATACCTTTCATTACTGCTGTTCCATAGAACCGGAAGATTCATAAACCTCGACAAATGTGCGAAGACCTTCCTCCTTCGAAACGGTTTTCGAAACCAACAACTCATCATCACTTTCAATGCCATTTTCGAAATCCATAGTTTTTATTTTGTATCAGCACGGGTAGAAATAAAGCACGTTAATAGAAAATCCGACACGAAGCCATTTTATAATTCAAAATAATTAGCGCTAAAAAGTTCATTACACACACACTAGCAACCAATTATCACACTCACATTCACACAAAAAAGAGTATGAAGCCTTCCCCTCGTGAAGGGGATATATTGACGGAAAAATCAAAACTTTTTTTAATTTTCGCCAATATTTACTTCAATATTTTCAACCAGCCCTCACACCTTCAATATATTGATCAATAAATTCAATATTGATCAATATTTCTGCTCGTGTAGGGTCCGCTTCAGATCGTTCCGTGGTTTTCGAGACTTTGTTTCTTTGTTAAATTTCCTATAAAAGCCACATAACGATTTTTTTTAGGAAGCAATGGGCGGCTCCTGGAGGAATTATTTTGTGAAAATTAATTTTCCCATGCAAAATCCCATGTAAACTTTAAACAGTGGGCGCAAAAATATAGTTTCAGGGATCGAGCTAAGAATTTGCACAGTTGTTCTAGAACCCAAATGGCACTTAAAAAGTTGCTCGGAGCTGGAATCTAATTTTTGTCCCACGCTAGTGTGCAGAGCTTTATGGTTACACCTACTACCGCGCACCCGGTTTCCCATGAGCGTTTTGGCGGCTCAGAGGCTGTCTGTGTTGCTCAGGGATACATTGCTCCTATACACATCCATGCCTACAGCATACATACGGGCTTACATTCATACATATAACCATACTATTTGGCACAAGTTTAGAGAGTGTAACGTTGTGTCATCTAGTCTGTCATCCTATGGAAAATCATCCTACTATCGCCTTGAGACCAACGTCATATTGGCAAATTCGCATTGAATCCGCTTCTGTCTCTTCCTAATCTCCTTTTTGTTTACTAGGTCCGAAGCGGATCAATCGACTATTAATTGAAACGGTAAACATACTAGCAGTATTAGTCCTTACTCGCGAATACTTTACCTACAACTGTGCTGTTTTATCTCTATCTTATAACATAATCCGATTATCCTAGTATTCATTACATTATGGACCTGGCAAACCCTCAATTTTTTTCTATTATTACTATCCTGAGTAGCTAAACCAGTGAAGGTATTTTAGGATTTCGCAAAAAGAATCTCTGCCCATAAAGGGCATAAGAAATATTTATACACTATTCCCCATAAAGTTTGCTCGAACCGAATGTCCGCCTGGTTCGACTCGAATAGACCACACCGACCCGAAAGGGTTGCTTATCATTTCTGAGAGCCGGTGTGCTTGGTCGAGTTTAATAATCATAACAAGTCCTGAATAATTAACTATCTCTTAGGTGTCAGTCCTGCACTCCTTTCCTGAGCTAGCCTCATACCCACGATCAAAAGAGTCTACAACTAGTAGGACCCACATGTCCCCCACCCAAGCGAATTGATCAACTTACAAGTAGGAGCACATATCTACCAACCAGCCAAGAAGACTTCCGAATCAATGAGAATGGACCATGCCAGGCCACAGGCCCAGCGCCATCTCGTATAGTTCCTGAAATTAAGAATTTTGTTAGTGCTACTTAAAGATTTCATTTCAAAGGTAGTTTCATTCTGTCATGTTAGACTCGCTTGCCGCTGCTCATCTCTTCCGGCATTTCGACGCCGTCGGTGGATCGTATCATAGGATCTCTATCGGATCCTCAATTTCCGTCGGAACTCGTATGTCAGACGCTCAAGAAGTTCTACTGGCTCCAATATCAACTATCTGAAGCGAAAAAGACATTATTTACCAAATTAAATATAAGTCCCTAATCTTATAATTAACTAAGGCTGTCTGTCGATTCTAGTGCAGAAACGCTAATGATGTGACCATCAAGAACACGTCAGACAACCTCAATTGACCCCCTTCGACACCAGTTTGGCCTTACCAAGCCGTAATGCGGCGTGAAAACTGCCGAATAGGAGTTGAGAACAGCTTGAAGCAACATCTGATGCTGCTCCAAATGTATGTGATCTCAAGACCGACTTGGATAGTTCCATCCAGCCTAGTTTGCATGCCTTACATAACTAGACTCACTGTTCTCCATTCACCTACAAATAGCATTGTTTCGTGTTCTATTTGTCATTGTCATTTCTCAGCCCACACCATGGCAGACGTTTATACACCCATCTAGACTCTGTCAAGATGAGGACCTACAAAGCCTAACTGTTCGTATGTGCTAGTCCGTATAGCACACCAGTTTCTTCCACAAGCAGGCGCCGGCTGTTAACCAGTCCCACAAGTTTCAGATACATTACATAGAGGATAGTCGAAGGCAGAAAATGAAGAGATAGAGATTTTGTTTTGCTGAAACGAGACAAGAAAGGCAAAACAATTGTTATTAGTATCGTAGTTATAATAAATACGTAGACGATTTCTCATGTGTTGTTTGTTTCCTTGTTCGTAGTCCTCCTTCCTGGTTCCTGATCTGTTTGGACTATTGGCTTTCCGTTTCCTTGGCCGTCACGTTCTCTTGCACCGAGTTGCATATATTGTAGCAAGAGAAATAAATGAAAAGACAAAAAAATGAAAATAAATGCGAAATGCTCTCCTTCCAGACCACGAACATAACCCTTACTTTCCCCTTTGCTTATCATTTTGGTACCATTTTGGGAACAGGGTTGCCACATTGAAATCTGTATTTTTTCGTGAAAAAATCTGGAAATCTGCATCGCGGGAGAAAAATTCGGTATCGAAAATCTGTATTCGAAAATTAACTAGAAGCTTCCCAAAAAAAATATTTTGACAATGAAAAATTAGTTAATCTTTGTCTGAAAAACAATTGATATCAAAATTTGGCACTTTTGTTCCATGGCTTAGTAGTTTCTTAAGATCTGAACTGTATAGGGTGCCTTTTAATTGTTATCCGAAATTCTGATAGGCTGGGTACTACATATCTACACTGAAAATCTGTATTTTAGCCAAAAATCTGTAGTCTGTACATACAGAATCTTGGTCGTAAATTATCGAGATTCGTAAATTGGTCGTAAATTCTGTAAAATACAGAATAATCTGTATATGTTGTAACCCTGCCCGGGAAGCACTTGGCCTTGTACCCACTGCTCTTCCATCATTCTCGTGGTTTTATCCATTTATCACTGGCGTCACATGTGATATTTGAATACGGAATATGATTTTCTGAACGGACAATCAAATGAAAGAAGATTGCCAGGTAATTAGTACACTTTCTGCACCAGGTTTCATATCGCATTTGTAGATACACATATTAAGTGTATCTACTATACGATATGATGGCCGGAAGGATAGATAAGCAACCCAAGCTCCCCATATACCATTCTTTCGTGTTCTAGTAATAAAAAACAATATGTTTCCTTCTCGTCTTATCCATATCATTATGTAACCGTTGTATTGTTCACAAATGTTTTCAGCATGACAAATACATCTCAAGTCGTACTTCGCCTCAATCGATTTTCGCTTAATTTTTGTCCCTATCTTAAATCCATGCCCATTTTCAATGTTTTGTTAATAAGTATAATAGTACTACAATCGGTAATTAACATTTTTTAAGAAATAAGAACGCTATCTTGCGGCAAGCTAAAACGCACACACCAAGAGAATTGCTGGGAATGAAAATAATATGACAGGTTATTTATCGAAATATATGACATATGCAATCGTAAAGTTATCCCAATAGTTTTCCATCGAGATACTTGCTGTATAAGAAATGAGGCAAAAATTAAAACAACACATAACGAATAAATTATGATTCTTAGACTTCTAGAATTTAAATATGATCCAGTATGTTCACATTATATCGTTATTAACCAGAATTGGTTCTCATAAAAATCATTTATCGGTTAGAAGAAAAAGCTAGCAGTTGTTCTCTACAGAGTACACTCAAGTTTTTTTTTACGCGGTTTTTTTTTGCGCGGTATTTTTTTACGCGGTTTTTTTTTACGCGGATTTTGAAATTTACGCGGTTTTCATTTACGCGGATTTTGAAATTTACGCGGTTTTCATTTACGCGGTTTTTGAAATTTACGCGGTTTTCATTTACGCGGTTTTTGAAATTTACGCGGTTTTCATTTACGCGGATTTTGGAATTTACGCGGTATCCATCAATGAGGTTCCCTTTATCGCGGATTCTTAAATTTAAGTGGTCTTCATTTACGCGGATTTTGAAATTTACGCGGTTTTCATTTACGCGGATTTTGAAATTTACGCGGTTTTCATTTACGCGGATTTTGAAATTTACGCGGTTTTCATTTACGCGGATTTTGAAATTTACGCGGTTTTCATTTACGCGGATTTTGAAATTTACGCGGTTTTCATTTACGCGGATTTTGAAATTTACGCGGTTTTCATTTACGCGGTTTTCATTTACGCGGCTCGTATCCCCCGCGTAAAAAAAAACCTGAGTGTATTAGATTTCTCTCATCTCGACTTGACAGAACAACTGTTAAATTTACCTTTCGATCTTGGGTGGTAACATAATATAATTCTGTTTTTGTGTAGCCTTTCAAAGTTTATCAATGTTACCATTAAATTGTTCGAGTTGTTAAATTTTTGTATTCATCCGTTCATTCTTCGCCGTTTACTCGATCGCCGCTAGCTTTTTTTTTATCTCGTACGTACGTTTACAGGCATAACTGGTTTCTAACAATCTAGAAAATTAGCAGCCATCAATAGCTCTAGGGCGATCTCCGGTGCGATTGGGAACTCGGGAATTTCTGTCGAACTGTTTGTGTAGCGTACCTTGTACGTGAAGTACATGCAAACTTTTTCTAGGACGTGCGATCTGGAAGAAGTGAACAGATGGTAAGCGGTTACTAGGCATATTAGTAGAAAGATTTTTAGGATTTGTTACATATTCCCAGTAAACCGTGAACTCCACATCGCATGTGACAGATTTCCGGGAAGTTACGATTTTTTTTATATTTAAACCTTAAAAAGCTTCTAATTCAAACCAATTATTTAAAAAAAAATTAAAATCCATCTACTTCAAAACGTATATGCTAAGAGGTTGTCGATAAATATTCAAAAATGATTAACCATTATTACAAATCCTGCATTCTATGTAGAATCATTTTCTAATTCGCAAAGAAAAAAAAGTTGTTTATCTTCTCTACATACACGTCAATGAAACGTGCCGAAATATAGACGACTAAGCAATTGGCCGCCAGTCATCAATCAGAATCCAAAGTTCATGTTTGATCAGCCGTGTTGAACGAGTCAGCAAGTGAAACGAAAAAAAAACAAAGCGCCCGGCGTAATCTCATCGCAGGCTGGCTGGCGATAAGCGCCTTACAAACGGGATGAACTTCAATTATGTAATCTAGTAGGCTCATCCCGTTAGAATGGGTTACGAATGCTTAATGTCCACTTACGGAATTTCTCTAAAGTTGACCTCGTTCGCTTCGTTTTCGGCAAACTGACCCGGCCCGGAAAGCATAGCCTTAATTGTTCCCGATGTGAGTGCGTGTTCTCGCTTCACGATGAATTCGTGTCCATCCGATGAGATCAGTTTTACGTACATAGCGTCCGGTCCCTCACAACCACCGTACACACGTTCCGAACCAGTGCGTTCCTCCATTGTATAATTACTGGGGCTGGACAATGGCACGCGAATGTGAAAAAAATCATATTAATGTTTTGAGGCCTTGATTTAGTCGAATCAAGGTAGGCACAGGCGAATGATGACTATACATTTCTCGTAGTTTAGACTAATTTCTACTTTTGAATATTATAGAACACGTACCTTATTAATCTACCCTCAAACCGCTGCAATACAACTATTTCCTGATTACACTTATACCGCAATATATAGGGCAGTGATATACGATTAAAATAGATTTTTCGTCTGGAAATTTATGAAAACACACGCACTGTAAAGACAAAAGTGACAAAAGGTAATTTTTCTCGGCAACTCTTAGCGCATTCTGTTGAAGGTGAATACAAATGCTAGCTTTGATAGTGTGAAATTTTCTTTATTGCATTTAACAAATTCTGTCGGTTTTTTTTAATATGAAGATATATTACTACCAAAAATTTGAAATAATTTGTAGTATATTAAATAATTAAATATTTAATAATGCTGCGATAAACTCGTTCAACTTGAATTTTAAATGCTATGAGAGTATTTTTGCGGTCTGAAGACAACCCTAGGAGAAGTTAACCTGTCGATGTCAAGTGTCCTTTTCCTTTGACAAACAAAGACAAGTTCATTCTGAAACATTTCACCGAGGGGCAAATGCTGCTGACACAAAACGAAACTCGTCGAATCCTAAGGGGTCGAATCCAGTAGTAAAACGGCCGCACTAATTTTTTTTTCATTCGTCGAAATTACAAATAACAAAATCATCCGAAGCATGCAAGATCCATATACTGATTGCTGGAAGTCTCCTGAACAATTACATCGAGGCGGCACCGGTGGTTGACTGGTAAGCGTGACCGCCATTCACTCAGATGGTCTGAGTTCAATCCCAGTCGAGGCCGTTGAGATGTTTCTGAGATGAAAAAAACTATGGTCACTTTGGAACGGAAGTAAAGTAGTTAGTCGCCGGCCCATAAATTGATTGGTCGATATCTAGTAAAGATAGTAGTAACCTCTCGGGCGTCGGTGTTTGGCCTCGTAACGAAAATATGCCAACGACACTAGAACACGAAGATAAAGAATGAGGTGGCAAGTTGCTACTGACTGCTGTTATTTAAAATGACAGTTATTTTTCTTACGTAGGTACATTGAAAACTTCACTTGAATGTCAGTTATTACTGGTTCAATTTAAGTACCCAACAAATGTTTTTACATTTTTATTGCGCTTGATTTGACAATCTGCCACCTTGGTGATCTGATCTCAGTCTCTTTAAAGCACGGAAATTAATACCGTTTTCGATACCAGTGCACCGGTGTAGTGGAGTGCACTGGCTTTGCACTTTTGAGCAGAAGTGTCAACGCACTTCTGCTCGAAAGTGCATGGAAGGTGCAAAACCAGGGCACTCCACTACACCGATGCACATCAATCGAAAAGCCCATAATTAAAGCTCAGTAATCAGGCAGATTTTGCATATTCCAACTGGTGTACCTTGTTGCTAGTGAAGTAAGTGGGAGTGAGTAAGTGAAACTTTGCGGCAAGTAAAAGAAATGGAAACTCATGAACCCTCAATCTCCCGAAAGTCATGTTAACCGTTATGTGTCCGACAGGGTATCGGGTATCCTCAGATTTCAATCCATGAAATTCCATTGTTCGTAGTATGTGACATCGACGATTTTCCTATTTCGCTTTTAAATTTGACAACTGTAAAAATAATCCCGCCTTCCATTTATGATTTGGCTAGCAGGGAGGTCACTGTTAGAGCTTCGGTTAAAAAAATCATTTGACATGGTTGCAAGAATCAATGACTTTTTTCAGAATTCTCTTCAAGCTGTCAGGTCAGTTTGTATGTGGCTGTATGCTGCGAAGTCCGTTACAAAAGAAACCGAAAATTTGGGAAAGGAATTGTACCGCCAAGAATTTTTTTAGTTACATAAGCGTCAGTATTCGCACGCCGACATACGCCGGCGCGCCGCCGCCGATTGGGTCCAACGGCGTGACGCCGCCAACGCCGCCGGCCAAAAATGTCGCTTACGCCGCCGCCGATTAAAAACACATCGGCGCACATGGCTAGTATCATTTCTATCATTATTGAAATACATGCGTTTTGATAGCTCGCAGTTTTCGGTAGCAGTTTGATCACTCGCACTTTGAAAGTGCAGAGTCCAGGTTGGTGGGAAGTCCGATCAAACCCTCAGAATCCGAATCAGAATTTGATTCGGAATCCTGAATGGAGTCAGTATGGATTCCAACTCAACCATAAACCAATTCTGAAACCGATTGAGTCGAAATCGGTTGTTGCATTTGAGTTGGAATCTATAATGACTCCATTCAGAAATCCGAACCGGTTCCGTAATGAGTTCAACTGGGTAGCAGCACTGCTAATATAGTTCGTCTAACCAACACTGAAAAATAAAACATCCCAAAGAATAAGTTATTTTAACTCAAATTTGGGTCGCTTTAGCACACTAACGGCCAATTTCTTCATTGAATGAAAACCGGTTTTCGCTGAAAACCAGTTTTCGGGTTGCTGGTGAAGAAATTGGCCGTAATAAGTGTTGTCAAAACAACGAGAAATTCGACTCAGTCGAGGTCTTCCGTGGAATAAAGTACTTTTGAGTTGTTGGAGGTATACTCAAAACCTGGGACGGGACATGCGAAGACGGTCTTCTTTTTCCCTCCCGATGTTGATGTTATTTTGCTGGGAAAAATCCACTTGCAAAATAATTTCAAGCAAATGTCGATGATAGTGCTGTGCCGATGCGGCATAGATTTCTGCCGATAAGGTACATATATGTGCCGAAAATAATAGAGCTCAAACATGACATGAATTATGTTATCGTTTGTCTGAGCTGTGTAAAACAACATTAACCATAACAACAGATAACAGACATTTAGGCTAGAACAAATTTTTTTCAAAAACCTGTGTAAACTTTCAAATTGATAAACGTTGGAAATCCGTGTTTCACTATTGCCATCTGCGCAACTGTTTGCTATACGTGTTTGACAGCTGCACTCTAACTGCATTGTATCGATCACTGCGCCATCTACAAACGTTTGCCAAACGTGTTTCAGACGTCTGATTTATTCGGAATCTCAGTAGCGGGTATTTACACACGATTCGCATCGAGCCTAAACGTCTGTTATCTGTGCAATAACTGTTGAGCAGAATAATAAAATTGCACTGCCGTTGTTGCATTTTGCATATTTGTTTCTGTGCATGTACATGCATCTAAGTAATATGTAAAATATAGTTTCTACAAACACCGTGTATATATATACCCACTGACACTGTCTATTACAAGAAAATGAAAATCATGAAGAAAGGTTCGGTTCGCAATGACAGGCCATTGCCGGTTCGCGGTGACAGTTAATTAATTTCACTTTGCACGTCCCGTCCCAGCTGAAAACTAGGTAATTCAACTTAATTTTAAGTATATTTAACTAAAGGATGAGTATAACAGACCTATCAATGAGTTGTGATTTTAACTTATTGCACGATACCCCGAGATCGAGCCAAGAGAACTCGATTTTAGGTAGTAGGTAGAGAAACAGACAAATAAGAAGCAAGTTGTTTCATAATTTTAAATTCGCAAAAAAATTTCAAGTGAAGCATTCGACGAGTATTAATTCGTTCAGACAGCACTATGTACTTGACGATTTGACGTTGAAATTATTGTATTGTTTTGAAATATTTCCAGAGGTTGCAATGTCATTGCAGGCAGAGCTGCCATTTATAGAAATTTATCTACATGACACAGATTTGTAATCGCATATACGGCAGATACAGATCTGATATAATGTAGCTCTTGTAAAAAATCGATTTTGAAACGTTGTCGGATTCTTCTTGCTAGGCTGTATTCATTTAGAATCATTTAGAATATATGAACTATAAAGCTTATATTATTGTTCTTATTTTGAATAAGTATTAGAATTATTTGTTCATAATAAACGATGCTTTAAACTCTCGAACTTGTAAATAGACAAAATAATAATTAGGTTCTTTACTGGCACAGTTAACCTCACTTTTCTTGACAGTTCGCTTGTACTGTTTACATGGACTTAGAAAAATTTGTGGACGACTAGATTCGCTCGAAGAAAATCGTAAAGAATTTTTATGAGTCCATGTAAACAGTACAAGCTAACTGTCAAAAATGAACACTCAGTTCATTTGTGACGTCAGCGTAAAGTATTCAATGTAATGCAAATTCAGCTTTTTGTTGGTGGCTGCGTCCCCAAATGCGCACCCCACTTTGACAAGTCGTCCGTCCAATGTCAATTTTGACAAATCATCAGTCTTGTCAAATTTGACAAACCGTCCTTCAGATTCAATTTTTTGATCGTGGTAGGCGTTCACTTCTGCTCTCAACTATAATTGAACGTCAAATATAAATAGTTTTTCAGTTGAAAAACTAAACTGATTTCGGTACGGATCCGCAGTCAACTGTAGTCCCATTAAACAGCGGCACTTAACTCGAAATGTGGATACAGAACATCTGCTATTCAAAACTATTCGCTACTCGCAATCGGCATACAAAAATCGGTCGACCAATACGGCAATTAATCAGTCTTGTCATGTAATTGGGCGATTAGCAAACTGAGTAAAACCAATCAGCGATACTCAATCTAGTCGAAACTAATAAGTCAGGTGAATTGCAACCGATTTCTTCGGTAAACGCAGATGCAGCTGTAGCTGACAATTATCAATTCTTGGTGCAAAATTTTGCTACAAATTTGTATTCAAAATCAGGTGTGAACAAACATTGTTTAGGTCTAAGTTTAGGTACTTTATCGTTAGAAGATGCTTTTCCGGGTAGTTTAAAAGCAAGTTTCGTGTGCTATTATTAGTCAATTTCATGTGGGATGAATTTGGGTAAGAGAAGAGGTTCAAATCGCATAATTCTCTCGACACTTTCAAACAGCTGAAAATATGCTTATAAATAAATTCACGAAGAAATTAAAATCATCGAAAAAGGCGTTTGAAAATAAACTAATAAATTTTAAATTTGACGTTTAACGTTTATTAAGAAAATAAATAAGCAGGATACATGATAGCCGTGAAACTCAAGGCTGATGAGACCGCTTGTCAAAATTGACACCGCTGACGAGTTGTCAAAGTTGACACTGTACAAACGACTTGTCAAAATAGAGTGCGCATTTGAAAACGCAGCCACCAGCAAAAAGCTGAATACAGTTTTTTTAGTCAGGCCAATACAGATTTTCCACAAAAACGTCTGGCAGCCCTGATCGCATAAGTTCATTTGAAAGCGCTTTTAAACTGCCTCCATTTGAGTCTGCTGATTCAGTCTTGAGTAATTCACTATGGCGGCTGCAGATGTTGAAGTGATGAAGGTAAAAAATATTGTGATAGTTTATGTTGAGTGCATTTAAGTTTTATGCCAGTATGATAATTACTTGCTGGCGTATTATAGAAAAAGTGATCTTTGGTAGTTAGTGCATAGACGATCGAATGATAATACATTATTGTTGAATTAGTTGTCAATAATTTGGATGGGCGTCGCAGCAAACTTTCATTCTGATGATTGGATGACGTCGCAATGGGCACGAAGGCCATACTAATAACTACTTGGACAGGTTTGATGTTTTATGGAAAAGCATTTCCAAAAAAATGCAATAGTTTTATATTACACACCTACTCACAAGGATTGGGCATTTCTGTTCAAAGCTGATTCACTTACGTATGCTACGCAGGGAGATTGATGCCAAGCGAATGCATCCTATGCTTTGCAATGCATCTTCGTCCAGTGCGCATCTTGTTCTGTTTTGTGGTCGAATTTCGTAAAATGATCTCGAGCGAGTAGAGTGCATTAAGAAGGCTCCGGGGAAATGAATGCAAGTCTATTTATTAATGGTTTTATTTATATCCGAGAGCTGCAGCAGTTGTGTGCATAATTAAACAGTCTATGAGCTGTGGAAAGGCTCTTGTTATGCTTCTACAATTACGGTGCTGGTTGTAATATAATAACATTGTTTTTTTTTATTCAAACGCTGCTTAAGCTGGAATATCCAAGTGTGCTGAACAATTCTAGGGTTTGATAAGCTTTTTATAGTTCAGGTTCCTTGTGAACCTGCATTTTTTTCTTTCTGAGAGTAGATAATAAAGGCACAGCGCTGATGAAAAACTTGATACGTGACGTTCCTAACAATATTTCGTTGCATCACAGGTGCATTTCAATGTACATTACGGGCTACGAGCGAAAAGCGAGCCAACCCAGTTCCAGTAAAAACTTTCATTTGCATTCAATCGATAGTTTCCCCTTTTGCCCGAAAATGGAACTGAGCCGAAAGTTGAAAACTCGTATGTATACATTGGAGCAAAGTAAACAATGCCCAATCAAAATATGTTTCGCTTTATTGTTCTGTTTTCCTCTTTCCCCAAATCTATAATAGGCAATCGATAGGTATGTGTAAAATTGTAGATACCTAGCTATGCGCAAAAATATCGAAACACAATTTCTGGCGTATCGAGAGAACCGTTGGATTAAACAGATGGTTAATTGGTGCTGAATTTCAATCCAGATCGAATCTAATATGCTCTCTGCGCTTTGATCTTACATTGAAGGCAGTGTAGTCTGGGGTTCTTAAGGTGAAGCACATCTTTAGTGGAGCGAGCGGATAAAAGTTAAAAGTTTACTCTAACTTTGATTAATTTCGAATTGTGATTGATTAGGTTGTTCGGGTTGTTCGAAAAAGATGCGTCACTATAACGCTAAGGTACGTAGGTTCACCATGGTTACCAGATAGAATTTAAGATCGATAGACTAGTCAAAACTAGGTAGGCCGTATTTTTGTTCCAAAAAGCGTAATGTTGATAAAGTATTGCGGAATACTGATGCAGAGAAACGACACATCGAAGAAATTGAAATAAAAATCTTAATATTGGACCACCCATGGAATATCTTACCATCAGAACGTTTTTAGTCCCAACCCGAATGAAATATGGTTGATGATGTAATTGTGTCCAAGATCAATATGGATTATTAGCTTTGGTAGGAATAGAAAAATATTGGTACTTTTACCCTGGTCGTCTGTGAATCGGCAATCGTTAATTTTGTGTAGGTTGAGCTAAAGTGTACGTCAGTTGATACGTGATTATTACAACGCAGCGTTTAGAGCTTGTAGCTCTAAATAATGGGCTCGAAACTCATCCGTACATTTGAGATGCTTACGGAAATGTTATTTCGATCGAGCCGGAATGAGAGCGAGACGAATGGTGGATAAGTACGAAACGATTAAAATTGAACGCGTATCTTTTGGAAATTGCCCTTTCTGGGTGCAACACTTTAATATTTCTCACATCTATGACCCCAGTAACGGTAGTTTTTAGTCTAAAATAGAAAATTCGTTCGAAACAAAATTGGAAATTCATGTTTTTAAGTATTTTATCAGTTTAGAGCATTTCAAATTATGTATGCGTATTTGTATTACTTTCAATTTTGAATGTAAACCCAACTGTCGGTAATGCGTTTAAAATCATCCGCATGTAAGGGACATGCCGAAACATTGACGTATTTACAGTACAACATGCATAGAAAATTGACCCATGTTTGACCCAAAGCTATTTTTTCAGTATAAGGCAAAAAATTCAAAATCAAGTTCAAAAGAAACAGCTCCTGTTTAAAAGAAAGCAAAACTTTCGATAGAACGGCATTCACAATAAATTCAAGAGTACTTATTCAAAAAGTTCAAAGTGACACCCACATCGAATTGTTTTTTTAAATTTTGATTGTAGAGGTCGTTTCTTTTCGGGCTAGAGAAATCGCTTTTAGAAAAATCTAACTTTATTTGCGTGGTTGGGAATTAAACCCAGGTGAGCTGCGTACAAAGCAATCGATTTACCGATTTAGTAGTTGTGCTTTGTTAAGCCAAAGCGAATTGACCGCCATATTTTTTTTTGGTATATTAATATGCATTTTTCGAGAACTTACAAGTAACATAGCAAGTTAAAAAACACCTATTTGCTTTCGTTTACTATTTTTGTTTACAAAAATAAATACATGTGGTAGTAGCCAGTGCTATGTTGTATGCGATAGCGTTTTTAGACCATGTATCTCAATATGGCGGTAGGTCGTCTTTCGGTTAACACAGGCCAATTACACTATGTCCGCCCCGAGGTTCAAGTTTCATGAACCTAAAACAATCCTATTTGTGAAAAAATGGTTTTGTTGGAATAATTATTCCAATTGAGGCTAAGGACTAAGGATTGCTCTTTAGTTAAACATTATTAAAATCTAAAACGTTAAAAGTTATCATGGTTTTAAAACTATTTAGTAGGATTCGCCCTTTTCAAAATTATAGGAGTTTTCACATGAACGCATTTCAGTATACAGGGCTTCGCGGTGCGTGTGTGTGTTTCACAGAATGGTCGAGAGTAATGGACAGCCATCCGATTGAAGCTTTGGCCTCTTGCGGTATAAGTGACTTCCAGTGTTTTAAAAGCTATGTTATAGGGATTCTGTCACGTTCGCCCGAAAGCCATTTACCCGAAGGACATTTACCCGAATTTCACATAACCCCGAATGTCATTCACCCGAATGCCACGAACACCCGAAAGACATTCGCCCGAATGCAACATAAACCCGAATGCCATTCGCCCGAATTCCATATACCCGAAAAACATCGAAATGTCAATCGAAAAAATTTAATTTATTAAGATGAAATACAAATTTTATTACATTTGATGCTATGAAGAAATTAACACTAAAGCTATACCAGTCAAATAGTTAATCCAATCACCTGGTTTGTATGATTCAACTAGGGTTTCCAGTTTTAGGTCCTTTCGTGAGTTCTTTTTAGACTTTTTAGCTGTTGGTACCGCTTGTAGTGTACGTAAAACATATGTACTAGGGTTTTTCTCTTCAAGCTGCAACTTCTTCAACACACCATAGAATTTCCACGGCTTAACAAACCGTTCCATTTATTGTGCTAGTCCTCCACATTATTGGTGGTTCTAGGAATCTTTGTCGATACATTTTCGAAAACTGACCACGAAGCGGGGGGCAAAGAAGGGTTATCGAGAAACTTTTTGATTAGTTTCCTTCCCACCAAAAATACATTTTTTACTAATGTAATACAAAAAATCGTCGAGAGCCTTTGGACAACTTTTCCTCAATTCTTCGAGTGCCATTGGAATACCTTGATGGGGCAAGAAAGCCAAGGCAACAACTTGTTTGTAAATTAATTGTATTCGGTGATCTTCCGAATATTTTGTCTGACGACTAAGTCGTTTTATTTTTCTGAAAAAACTTTGGTTTAGATGGAAGAATCATCCGTGAATTAGGTGGAAGAATTATCCTGTCTTGAAATCCAGTATTACGTAGAGAGCTATTTGGTATATAGATTCAAGAAATTGCTGTTTTGACAGAAGGAATCAACTCTTATGTTTGAGTATACCGGGCAGACGAGTGGATCAACAGTTTTTTTGCAAACTTATTTTGCATGCAGATCCAAGGATTTGTCATGTTTGAAAGAAGCAATCAACCCCTAATTGTGGGAAAAGAGCTGCTCATGTTTAAAAGAAGGAATCAATCCCTAAGTGTGAGTAAACCGGGCAAACGGCTGGATTACCGGTTTGATTGCGAGGGCTATTTGGTATACAAACTCAAAGAACTGCTCATATTTAAAGAAGGAATCAACCTCTATACTTCAGTAAACCAAGCATACCAATGGATCACAGGTTTGCTGAGTAGGGACCTCCGCTTCGGTTCCTTGACCTCGGTAATTGTGGCAAAGCCGCATCACACTAGCTTCGCCACATAACATTAATTTATGAGCTACTATTTACTAACGGTGTTGTGCCAAATGGACTTCCACCATGCAAGATATAATTACTAATTTAATTGATTCAATTCGTTAACTGAACATCTTAATATATATTTACCTCGATCGATGGTGTTTCCGAAAGATTTCTTATTATTTTGTCCGCATTTGTGGCGTTGGCAACAGAACCTCAGTGACGTCGGATAGTACACCTAAAAGTGATGTCGCATAGCCACATTGGTCAGTGTACGGTTGACTAATGTGGCTACGCCACATCGCTTTCTGGTTCACTGTCCGACTTCGCTGCCGCTCAGTAGGCTTTAAACTAGCTATAGCCCCTACGTTTGAGTAAACCGGGCAAACAAGAGGATCACAGGTTGGCTTATAACTCCGGCGACGGGTGGATCAACGCATCGTCCAACAGAACCTCAGCGGTTTTGCGCCGCTTCGGATCCTTGGCCTCGGATATGCGGCCAAGCCGCATCACACTAACTCCGCCGTATAAGCTCACTTGTTATTGTTCAGTTTATCAAACTTTGGTTAAAGATTTCACATTTCACGCTCGGATTTGGTTTATTTAGGTTAAAATACATCCTTTTGGCAAAAAAACCGCAACCGACTTCTATCACTAAAGTCACTAAACTAGACAATTACCGATTTTATATTATGCTTGAGTAAATGTAGTATTTGGGTTAATGACATTCGGGCGAGTGGTCCATTCGGGTTGATGGCATTCGGGTAAATGGTCCATTCGGGTTAATGACATTCGGGTAAATGGTCCATTCTGGTAAATGGTTTTCGGGCGAATGTCATTCGGGCGAATGTGATAGTACAGTTATAGGATGTCATTTTCCAGCCAGTCAGTCGGGTTCAACAAACTGTCGAATATGCGAATGGATAAAGCATCTGATAAAGCATCTGCCGCGAAAGCTGGAGTCACGCTATAGACGGCGTCCAGCTTACTGGTGGAACGAGATGTTCAGTACGCCACGAGCTGCTTATCTCAGAGCTAGAAGGCAAGCTTAGAGAGCAGTATCGGAGCCAGATAGAGGGGAATACAAGGCAGCGTTTCGGAAAGACAGGGCCAATTCAAAACGGAAGATCAAGCTTAGCAAGTCAGAATGCCACAAGGAGCTGTGCCATGAAGTAGACGCGAATCCTGTGGCCATGCGTACCGAGTCGTGATGGCAAAAATGAAGGGCCCGTCGACGCCAGCCGAAATGTGCCCGAGTAAGCGGAAGATAATCATTGAGGGTCTCTTTCCAAAGCACGATTCAACCACCTAGTTAACGACACCTTACGGCGAAGAAGAAGGAGCAATCAAATCAAATCAAAGAAAGTTCCCGGTTCTGAAGGAATACCAAACGTGGTGTTGAAAGCTGCGATTTTGGTAGACCCGGACATGTTCAGCGTGGTACTGCAGAAGTGTCTAGATGAAGGTAACTTCCCCGAAATGTACAGGTACAAAAGCTGGTGTTCCTTCCAAAGCCAGGAAAACCACCAAGCGATTCGACCTCGTATAGGCCTACTTGTTTGTTGAATACACTCGGAAAATACCTGGAAAGAATAATTTTTAACAGGCTGACGAAATGCACGGAGGGCGATCGCGGACTGTCCAAGATGCAGTTCGGATTCCGTAAAGGAGCATCGACCGTGGATGCAATTCGGACAGTGGTCGAGACTGCGGAGAAGGAATCTAAACGGAAGCGAAGAGAAGATCGATTCCGCACTGTGGTGACAATAGATGTGAAGAATGCATTTAACAGCGCCAGCTGGTGAGTCATCGCCGCAGCGCTGCACAGAATGAGGGTTCTCACTATCTATGCCGGATCCTGAACAGCCGCTTCCAGAGCAGAGTGCTGCTGTATGAGACGAACGAAGGGCAGAAATCAATGCGAGTGACAGCGGACGTTCCTCAGGACTTTATTCTCGGTTCAACTCTTTGGGACGGGATGTACGGTGGGGTCTCTACACTACGGCTAACCAGGAAAGTGAAAATCGCGAACTTCGCGGACGACTTGATGAATGAGATACTTGAAGAAGTGGAGATGTCGGTGACGGAGACAACAGACGCGATCGAGAACAGATAAACGAGGTCAAGTTGCAGATAGCTCACCACAAGACGGAGGTGTCGTTGGTCAGCAACTGCAAAGCGGTTCAGCGAATGCAGCGTGCACTGCTGCAATTGTTAGTGATATTCTACGGCCGGTTGAGCAACAACCACGTAGATTACGCCTGCAAAAAGTCGGCGAAGGCAACGAACGCTATAGACGTCTGCTATCTACTGTTTCTTCATCGATACTGCGATATGGGGTTGCTACCTGGGGTGCAACGCCGAAAATCAAGCGGAACCGTGAAAAGCTGAACAGGACATTTCGGTTGATGGCCGTACGAGTCGCAAGCGCGTGCAGAACAATATCGTCAGAGGCAGTATGCATTATCAGCGGGATCGACTTGGGTTAATAGAAAGCACGTGGAGGTGAACTTTCACCTGACACAGACACGTCGAGGAGACACTGGAGCATGTGGTCTTCGACTGTCTGAGGTTCGAAGCGATGCGCAAGAAGAAACTTGAAACGGGAGGACCGGACATCTTCCCGGATAATGTCTACAAAATGACAAGTTACAAAAACAAGTGGGACGCGGTCAACAGAGCGAGTGGTGATTCACATCATGACCGCCTTTCAGTGGAAATGGCTTGATGAACAGCGAGAAACGGTTTCGAGAGAGCAATCACCACCGTGCAATCGCCGGACTTACTATGGCATCCTATCGGTTGACTAATAGATATATAGCGAAAACTAATGAAGAATCGGTATCAGAAGAACTTCTTTCGCCGGGGAACTCTCCGTTGGCGTAAGCTAGATTAACCGCCAGGAATTAGATTGAAAAGACCGTGACGAACCACCACCAGCGGTGGGTTGTCGGGGCACCTGCTCTACCGGAATCACCGAACTGACCTTGGCACCTGGCTGGTTGGCTCGGTTTCGGTAGAACTTCTCTCACCGGGGATTCTCCGTCGAAGTAGGCTAGGTCTATCGTCGGGGACTAGAACGGGTAGTTTGTGAAGCAGTAGGGAACTCAATAAGGAAGTTGTGCTAAAAGGACACAAGGAAGCCGAAGGGCTAAGTAAATTAGCCTGAAGTTTGCGCCCAGATTGAGCTCGTAGGGGAAGAGCAATAATTGTCGGCACACAGTCCCATAGAAAATGGGACAAATATGCTATCATGGGTAGTAATGCCGTAAGGTAGTGCCGGCGAGGAATCAGGTTCCGTGCAAGAGTATTTGTTTTAGCGGGTCGGATGGCTGCCCAAACCCGTTCCCTGTGTTGTTAGTTTTTTGTACATTTTTTCTGCTCTATAACGAAACACTGATGTTTGCTGTACTCGACAAACTGAATCGAATGATATATGATACTCGACCCTCGGTAGAACAGCCGATTTAAGAAAGGCAAAAATGGTTCAATGGTTCAATCACGAAAAAAGAGAATTACAAATAGATTTTCGGACTAGTTTGGATGCGTCTAATATGTGAGGAACGCAGTTTACAAGCTTCGGTACTTTCCCCTTTGTCTTCAAATGGCTAGCTAGACAATATCGTTTAACCTTTTTTACAATACCTCGACAGTCTTTGTTGAATATTTTTAAATTTGATCCAATATATCAAG
Source organism: Topomyia yanbarensis (assembly GCF_030247195.1). Classification (NCBI taxonomy): domain Eukaryota; kingdom Metazoa; phylum Arthropoda; class Insecta; order Diptera; family Culicidae; genus Topomyia; species Topomyia yanbarensis. The sequence goes on along the minus strand of NC_080672.1, from coordinate 115,077,201 downwards.
AGACTTGCGTCCCCTTTCTGGTTTTTCCTCAAAGATATCTCCCGAGAGAAACTAATGTTTTTGTTGTTGATATACACGAACGTACCTCAAATACTTCACTACCCAAGTAACAATTAAGGTTTTAAAGGAAGCTACAAGTGCAATTTAAATTTTAGGAGTGACTATAAAACTACCATAAAATCTTTATTGTTTACATGTTTAATCCACATAAAAAACACAAACGAAATTCTGGTTACAACCGAGCACTTTTAGCTATTTTATTATTTTTTTAAACAATATTCCACATCACGTAACATCGATGACAGAGCAGTGGGATTAAGGCCAAGCTCCCCCTGGGTCGTACAAAACCTAGAAGCATCATCCATTTCGGCACAGAGAACAGACTTCCATCACAAGCGTAAACGTTGAGTATTAAGCCCCTCCTGAGGTGTTACCACCAAAGGGTCTGTCATCATTCCGTTTAGTGCGCGAGTTTTACTGAATTGATGTCCAATTGACCGTTATAATTATGGGATATACCAGTATGGTGGTCGTAGTGGTCTAGTAAATATTTGTTCAAATGACAAAACAAGTAATTTAAGCCTGTTTGTTTGAAACTGGATGTATGTTCTCTGTGACTTAGTTGTAACAATTAAAATTTGAAATTATTTCTGATTATCACACAAAACAATAATTAATACACACTAGAACTGGGATAATAACTGGCAGAATATATAGTTACAGGGAAATTAGTATTCGTGGACATTACGGTTATCAGCGCTCTCTGATTTACTTAATAGTCGATTGATCCACTTCAGACCTAGGGGACCCAAGAGGAGATCAGGAACAAGACAGAAGTGGAATCAGTGTGAAGCTTTAATTGCATCACTGACGATTCAACACGCGTTGTTAAGAGCGTGGACTAGACAAAATAGAGGCCTTGACGTTCCACACTTCGAAACAGGCCCGGTGTTTACTTGGCAGACAATTGCTACTTCGTCCTATTAGCCCGTTGAAAAAATAGAGCAACGTGCTCCTTTTGTGGGGAAAGGATAGGGGTTTAAGGGGGTCCCACATCAAACTGTATTACGGCAAAAAAGTTGAATGGTTCAGACGTGTTGCAGCCATGCAATCTCCAGCTTGTTTTGTAAAAAAACGATGCATGGATGCCGAACTGTTTTTGCAAGACAATACAGCACTTCACGAAAATTAGAACCCAATTAATTATCGTAATAACTCAAATATGTGGAGAACAAACGTAGTTGTCTAAAGAGAATAAATGCAATGCATTGTGGCCAACATAGAAACAAATAATGTTCGACTATTTAACCCTTGTGAAGGCAAGCTAAAATCCTAACATTAAAGGGCAAGCCGGGCCTCTCAGGCCCGTCTAAATTCAAGCTCCTGTTTGTCGTTCTCATATAGAAAGGTTATGCAATCGGTCGAAATTTCGACTTTTTAACCGAGACCCGCAGGGCCAAATCTCTTATACCATTCGACTCAGTTCGTCGAGATCGTAAAATGTCTGTATGTGTGCGTGTATAGATGTATATATGGATGTATGTATGTGGCAAACAATCTCACCGATTTTTCTCTAAGGTGGCTGGACCGCTTTGTACAAATTTAGTCTCAAATGAAAGGTGCAGCCTTCCCATCGGTCGCTATTGATTTTTTTATTGATCCGACTTTCGGTTCTGGAGTTACGTGTTGAAGAGTACAATCACACTGCAAATTTCCATAGAAACTGATACCACCATGATATCCAAATGATGCAATATATATTAAAATATGTGCAACATTACTTGGCTTTGCATGTCTAGATCATTAATGACCCACCGAAGGCACTTCGACCACATTGGCCAGCTATGGCGGTTCTTGATGCCCCGGGGGAACTTACCAAGTTCCTAAGATAATGTTATGCCTATTTCTCAGCGAATTCTTTACCGATTTTTACAAACTTGGTTTCAAATGAAAGGTACAGCATTTCCATTGGTTGCTGTTGAATTTCTAATTGATCCGACTTCCGGTTCCGGAATTACAGGATGATGAGTACGAACACGCAGCAAATCCCGATTTCAGCGTATAAGGCGATGGATGTAAAAAGGTCAATTTTTTTCCAAAAGGTGAGTACTCGGAAGATCACGTTGACTGTCGATTGGTTCTGAGCTCCATTTCGTTTGAACACGACCAATAAATGTTTCTGGGTTGCTATTAATTTCTTCTGATGCATAACCGGAGTACATATTTAGATTCTTCTTCCCAGTCTGCACAAGATTCATTGTCGGATCATATCATTCGCATTTTCTTCCTCGCTTAGCATATCAGCTTCGGCATCGTCTGCTGTTGAATTTGCTCGAATTTCTTCCATTATTTCAGATTCTTTGAGACGATTGAAAACATGGGCATATCGTTTTATAGCCATTTCAATTTTTTGTTGCTTTTAGATCCTACAATTTGAATAATTACGACAACTATAACACAAAGAATAAACAACAAAAATAGACAATAACGACAGAGTTAGGTTATGTTGTATCCGAATAATTGTCAAGTAGACCACAGTGGGTGACATAAAAGTATTTACCAAAAAAATATGACACACGTCATTATCGTATGCTATTTTTACATTTTTTATAAAAGAAATGTATAGAAATCGCTCAAACTTTCAAGATTTTTTTCTTATCAGAAAAGGTAAAAAGATAAAATCAATCAAAACATGAAAAAAGTTCCTGCTAATACGAAGATGAACTCATCAAAATGTTTTTTTCGGATAAATATTAATGTATAAAACCCGTGGTATTCCTAGTAAATGTTGCATGCACACCGGGCCTGCCAGGCCCGGCTTTGCCTTTTTGTGCATGTAAAAAATTCAAACATAGCTGCGCATCACTCCATCGATGAAAATTTCACAATTCTTTATTTTTGTTATAAATTTCAAAGCTACTTATCAAAATTTCCATGCCCAAGCTTATACTGCATACACATTTTTTTGTAACTAAAAAATTGTAACGTGCCGGGTCTCTGGGACCCGGTTGCCTTTTTGAGGGTTAAAAAGTGAAAAAACGCAGTTGGATTTATTGGTCAACTGTTCATTGAACCTTGTCCATGTAAATGTTTATGTTTGTCTGAACAAGCTATAGCTGCTAGCTGATTTGTATTCACGTTAGTGCAATGCCCGTTTTGTTTTAATTTCTTTGAGCTAGATACCCATTGCCTTCGACGTAGGCGAAAGTGATGCCCATTATTGATTGGAAACTTCAATGTCGCTTTAAATTCCAAAATAATAGGCCACTGACTTTCTAGTTAGTAATTTTCCCTTCTTATTTTCCACCACTACCAATGCTATCCAATAGGTTTGCGTCTTCATGCTGGCGAGAAATTATTAGGAAATGTTATTTCAGTTGGACTTGGAAGCTGAATTCGCTCCGCTTTTGAACTGTTTAGGTCCAGATTTTCTCTTAATCGTATCCAAAATAGACTCGTTCCGTTACAACAGATCTTATTTATTAAGTGTTGTTCCATAAATAATGCATTCAGCAAACGTTCGCTTGCCAAACGAGGCGGCACGCAATCAACAGTCACTCACTCAGCCATCAGGTCAGCAAAACGCACAACTTTACAGACAACAAAAACAACATGAAAGGCACGTCTGCAATGTGTGTAGTAAACAATCATTGCAGTGGAACATGATCCCATCGGGAGTGTAAAATCGTGTTTGTAAACCGTAGTGTTCACTAATGCGTTCGATCTCAGTGTGGTAATAATTTTCGATCATTTATTTTTTTTTTTGCAGAGCGATCCGCGAAACCTAAAACTGTCCGGTCATGTCGGTTTCGATAGCCTACCCGACCAACTGGTCAGCAAGAGTGTCCAGAATGGGTTCGTGTTCAACATCCTGTGCATCGGAGAAACCGGTCTCGGCAAGTCCACCCTGATGGACTCGTTGTTTAACACGAATTTTGAATCGCAGCCGAGTCCGCACTCGCTGCCGAACGTCAAGCTTAAGGCGCACACCTACGAATTGCAGGAGAGCATGGTTCGGTTAAAGGTAGTTATATCAGCGTTTTGATTCTGTGATTTATTTATGACGATAAATGAGACGTTATCTTTTGCAGTTGACCATTTGTGACACGGTCGGTTATGGCGATCAAATCAACAAAGATGATTCGTTCAAAGCTGTTGTTGATTACATCGATCAACAGTTTGAGACATTCCTTCAGGAAGAGTTGAAGATCAAGCGTTCGCTTGCGACCTATCATGACAGTCGCACTCATATATGTCTTTACTTCATCTGCCCAACCGGCCACGGCTTGAAGTCGCTGGATCTAGTATGCATGAAGAAGCTGGATTCTAAAGTCAACATCATTCCAATTATTGCCAAAGCGGACACCATTTCCAAGACAGAGTTATCGAAATTCAAAGCTAAAATAAATGAAGAGCTTCGCCACAACGGCGTTCAGATTTACCAATTCCCTACGGACGATGAAAGTGTGGCTGAAATCAATGCAAACATGAACTCGCACATTCCGTTCGCCGTCGTGGGAAGTACAGATTTTGTTCGTGTTGGCAATAAGACTGTTCGTGCTCGTCAGTACCCCTGGGGAACTGTTCAGGTGGAAAATGAAGCTCACTGTGACTTTGTCAAACTGCGGGAGATGTTGATTCGAACCAACATGGAAGATATGCGAGAGAAAACGCATACCAAGCATTATGAGCTGTATCGACAGAAACGGCTCGAACAGATGGGCTTCACTGATGTTGACAGCGACAACAAGCCGGTCTCATTCCAACAGACTTTCGAAGCCAAAAGGAGCAATCACCTCGCAGATTTACAGGCTAAAGAAGATGAGGTTCGACAAATGTTTGTAGTTCGCGTGAAGGAGAAGGAGGCCGAACTGAAAGACAGTGAGAAAGAAGTAAGTTATGCGTAATGTTTAGAAAAAAAAAACATATAGGTATAAATGTGTTATCAATTTTAGCTTCATGCCAAATTCGATAAGCTTAAGAAGGATCATGCCGAGGACAAGCGTAAATTGGAGGAATCTCGTAAAAAGCTGGAGGAAGAATTTGTCGAGTTTAACAGGCGCAAATCCCAGATGGCGGCATCCCACCATACGCTAACCCTGGGCAAAAGTAAAAAGAAATGAAACTTGTAGATAACTGGAAGAACAACGCCCTGAACGTATCTGACGTGAACGGTCGTCATTTTAATATTCACATCGCGCACCATTTAATGTGAAACATTGAAGATATAGGTTAAGTATGTCGCCTGCACTTCTGCATGCAGCTACTTATTGCTACTGCTTTATCATGACTGTTTAGACAGAAAGCCTAAGCTGAAATTAAGTTTTACTTTTCCCCAAAATGCAACTGTTACCAAATGTATATTTTTTAAAGAATACCTTTGGATGGACCCTAAGTACAAAGTTTCCGAAACTTTAAAACAAACCTAGACTCGAATAAGTACAGACTCCGATTTCTCCATATTGCAGATTGACAAAACAAGTCAAATATAGTAATTTTATCTAGTGAAAATTATTTAAATATTTAAACCCGAATGCAGCTGCGATCCTTAATCCGATGAAACGCACAGTACAGTCTCGTTAGCAAACCAGGCGAGATTGTGTTTACTTGGGCGCTAAAACAATTGCTGCTTAAATCGCTTTCGCTTCGCTCGGGCGGCAAACTGCTTGAATGAAACATACATACTACGTACACACTATTGATAAACGACGCTTGACTGTCACTGCACACAAATAACGTGTTTTGATGGAATTGTTTTTAGAGCTTTCTGTCTAAGAAATCTTCATATTTTTTTATTTCACAAATAAAGTATTCAAAAGCTAAGCATTTAAGATTACGGTAAAGACGCAAAGAAAAAAATATTTTGACTTTCTTGAACGTACAACCAAAAGAAGATTTCCGAATCATTGCAAGCATGCAAAGCATAACTATGCTATATATTTAAAACACATTTCTTAAAAAAAGGAATAATATACTTTCTTTGTATTACTAGGCACAGAGAAAAGTTTTCCATAATATATCGATATATTCCAACTATAGAACCAATCGAATACTTGTTTGAAATAGAAATGTGAGAAAGCCTGCTTCGGAGCTAAACTTGTGCAGTCATGGTGTATCCCCGAGTCATCACATTTAATGTAATGTATATTCCTTGCGAACGACCTCCATGTTGCAAACTCACTGCACGCGCATGTTTCTTGTTCGCATACAACTGATAGCGGGGCCGGAATCAATGTTGATTAGCTCTTCTAGGTTTTCTGCTGAACATAACATAGAGCTTTCATACTACATGTCCAGCCCACTGTAGCTTCATTCTGAGCATGTGCATGCCTGTATTACCGACGTTAGATCGTGCCTCGGAATTCTCGCGGCCACGTCAGGGTTATGTTAACGGGTGCAATGTGTTAAGTAGGATATGAGATAGTTATTTATGCGAGAGGCCAGCGCTGCGTCATAGGTCGTCAACGGTGAGATAACATAGTCTTCACTAAAAAGATTGGAATGACAAGGAGATGCCATGGTCCGTTTGAAGTTTCAATTCAGCTGTAGAAGCTTATAGCTGAGTTCGGATTCAGGACGGAGCATGTCGTTTCTTTGTTTTTCTAATCTTTTTAGTTCTGACAGGTCTCCTATCTCATGCCTCCACGCGAGTCTAAGTCTATTGATGACATTTGGTCCTTAGACCGGCGATGACTGGGTGCTATCAGCCTTAACAATTCTTTGTATTTCTCTTCAATGGTCGTTATTATCGCTTGTATACGTGTATTTTACAAATCATCCGATACGCAAAATAGGAAATACATACCTTAATTTATAACATCTCGCGCTATCATAACTCTTTGTCTGTATAACCTGTTATCACTCGGTAGTTTTCATCCAAATAAATATACCGGTGAGAAGAAGTAGCGTATTCTGTCTAAATACTGTTACAATAGATAGTGATCCGGTCCATTATGCAAATAAGATTAGCTTTTCTAGGCAATACTTTTACGGTCGGCTGTATAGAGTTCAAATTGCTTTTGTTTAGAAAACATAGGATACTCTCGGTAGCCGGCTGCCCAGAGTTTGAAAAGAACCAAAAAGTAAACAAGATCTTTTCTTTTTCGAGTGATCGTGTACTCGAAGACTGACTAAACAACTAATTCTTTACAGGTCGCATCGCTTGCTTGGAGCGAATCCTAGACCTTATATCCTTCCAAACTACCAACTCCGCGACACCTATGGAAGAGTCTGATGAGTCGTCGTCCTTCCGTTAAGTAGGTGGAGCATCAACACTTCCCGTCTACCTTATCCCTTATCCTTCCCCGTGAACGATGGAGATGGGGGCGGCCGGCAATGATGGCTATCATGTGTTGAGGTTTTAATATGGGTCGGATTGGCATGAATTCCTACTAACCACTTCCTAAGCAACTCTTATTAGATAATCAGCAGTCATACATGATGTTGTATTGACATTACTCACATATTTGGAATGTAATTAAAGTAATAGTATTTAAAAATACTTCTTTTGTACCAAATGGGAGCCGCCCTCGCACTTAAGGGGTTACACCCTAGGTTACACCACTGTAAAATTTAAAAAAAAATATATGTTTGGACCCAAAATATGCTTTAAAATGGAAAGTGACCATAATACATGAATGTTCTAATTTTCAATACTGCTGTAACGCCTCTTATATGGTCGGTGTTAAGTCAGACCGGACTAAGTGACAAAATATTGATTTAGAGAAAAACGAGTTTAAAGTTTGAATCGCAGCATCCTTTACATTATGATTGGAAATTAATTTTTGTCGTAATTCTTGTTTATTGTTACATATTTCAAATCTGGCAAGAGTCGAATGTAGCTGACGAAATTCTGTATCCATTGCTATAATTATCTTATTTTTTGATGTTTTGCGACTTAGTCCGGTCTGACTTAACACCGACCATATATACCCTAGTGTAAGTGTACTTAAAACCTCAACCGAATTGTTCTCGAAACCACTTTTTTGAGTTGCCCGGTTTTTGTTCATTATGAAATTTATATTTTGTTTTTGTTCATTCTAAAATTTATATTCGAATCAAATATTTTGCGACTTCTAATCAAATGCAAAGTTTTTTTTTGAAACGGAAATAAATTTATTTTTTCAAATACCAGACAATGTTAGAACTATAGTTTTAAAATATTGACATTAGTAACAAAAATACTGGGCTAATGACCACCCGGTTAAAGCCCTCAATTTACAACTACAGAAAAAATACTGCATTTTGACTCTAAACTGTGCCAGAAAAATGGAATATTCGTATCAAATATGTTAAAACTTTGATTCAAATTCTATGCAGCAACATATTTGCTACAAACGTCAACAAGAAGTAAAGCGATACTTACAAAATATCAGAAGATCAAACTTTTTTTGACAAAATGATAATTATATAATATGTAATAAATATCGTTTAAAAGCCGAAAATCTCGAACCTGCGTTTTAAGGTTCAACTGAGAACGCCTTAATAAGCGGCCACCTTGGAAGGCGAAAAAAAAAACAGTTTTTTCTCCCACCGTTGGGTAAATCTTCATGAAAATGAATCAATGTATTCGGGGCATTGGTAGAGTATTCATTTTCATGAAGATTTTTCCAACGGTGTGAGAGAAAACTGCTTTTTTTCGTTTTTCAAGATAGCCGCTTTTCCAAGCTTTCTCAATTGAACCTTAACTATAACGAGATGCTACAGTATTTTGCACGGGCTTCTAATTCTGTTCACGATCTAAACGCAAAATTCAAAACAAAAATATAAAAATTATTTATTTTTTGTGGTTTGACATATATTTTTAAAATCTTGGCATAGATTACAATGACCGAAATTGGGAATCGGCGCAAAATGTGAGCACCACAGAATACAAGAAAAAATAATTATCAGAATATTAATATCAATCAATCATTTTTTAAAAACAAAAGATTTTAGGATTTTTGGATTAAATATATTTTTTTATCGTTTTTAAAAGAATAAAACATGCCTTGTTACAAAAAACATGATAGATTTAAATAAAATTTTAAATCTACGCAAAGTCCTACAAAAGTTTGCTAGTAGAAATAACAAATTTTATTTTGAGGCTGAAAACAAATATTTTTGAATCTAAAAGAACTGTAACCAGGCCCTAGTTCAAAAAATATGTTTTTAAATTCAAAGCGGATTATTTTGGAATTCAATATACATTTTTCTGCGTTGATATATCAAATCCATATCAACTTTTGAATCCAGCTTTTTATGTGCCATAATGGCGGTCTAAATTGTTCAGTTTGTAATACGTTTAATGTAAAGTGACCAGATGTCCCGGATTAAGCGGGACAGTCCCGGATTTCGAGGTCTTGACCCGCATGGTAAAACGTCCTGGAAAGCGTCCCGCATTTATCACAATGATGATTTTTGTTCCAAAATACCCATATTGTACATTCATACCCAACAAACATTTCGTGGTTTTATAAACGTTTTAACAGTTGCTTTATTCAGCTCTAGCTGAACATTGGAAGTATACGTGTAATCATATATCGTTTATTCCACCCTTAAACATCCGGGATTTGGAGAATTTATTCAGCTTGTCTGATTAAGACACATGAAAGAACAATTCTTCAGCACGTATGTATACAGCCTAAAGAAAACCACAGTTCAGCTTTATCAATAAACCTTTTCGTTACCGCTATTCAGCTGAGAGAATTATCATAGGAAAATTGTTAAAAAAGACATTTATTTCAAGTTACACACGCCATCAATCTCTTTGGAAGCCATATTCTTTTATTAGTGTTACGTTACAGTTAGAGAAAAATTGTATTACCTTGTTGGATATCATATCACGTACCTGGATCCGAACCAGCAACCTGTTGAATACTAAGCACTTACCTTACTGTCTGCACCAATCTTGCATACATCGAATGCTTAAGATTTCACCGATGTACCGACAAGTCTGGGCTGCTGAATAAAGTCTGTACAAAGGCTACAGTAGCCTTCTATAGATTTGAGTGAACCTAGTCGGCTTGGGTTCGAATCCCAACCTACGATAATTTTTTTATTTAATTTTTTTTAATTAATAATTTTTAGAACATTCGGGAATTTTAAATTAGATAATTTATTTATTTCAAAAATGTTGATTATAGTCGTTTTTGTTTCCAAGGTGAGGATTTATGGTTGTCACAAAACATTTAGATAAGTAAAAATGGGTGTTATACGAAAGTGGTGGTAACTGAATGATGGATTGAAGTCATTTATAATTCTAAGGTGGCAATCTCCTCAATTTATTTACCACTCCCTGCCAAATGATATTCTTTCCATTGTGATTTTTTTTGTAAGCGGAAGTCGCTGTTCGAATTCAATAGTTTATTTATTTATATCAACTAAGTTCGCCTGCGTGAATAATCATTTCGTTGTACCTTTGTTTGCAAGACGATGGATAGAAAAAAATCATGGTAACAATGCTGGTGTCAAAAATTTATAGCGACGTTGGAACAAAAAGTTTCTCTTGTGTTCAATATGAGAATATTCATGTTTCACAAGTAAACAGGCCGTTTCGAATTAAAAGGTAAATTTACATAAACGAGGGCGCGTATGATTTGGTAAGCTTGTACATTGAAAAACTGTAAATCGTGTATTTCCCGTGGTGAGAACTCAGTAGATATAAAAAAACTAAATAAACTTTCTTTATTTCTTTATTCATTTATTGATCTATTGCTCCTTAACTGTAATATATGCAAAACATCTCAATTGGAATATACCGAAATAATAAAAAAAAAATTCTTCACTTAATAGTAAAAAAATATTGTGTGTGTATTGGGACTCGAACCCAGGTCGGTTGCCATTCCTCATGATTTGCTAATCGCGCCAATTTTTGCAGTAGTTACAATTACCTTTGTTAAACACATAATTCAGCTAAAAGTCAAAGGTGGTACAACGGCAAATGTAAAGGTAGAAACAACCTTTTGAAGACATGTAGTGCAGCTTAATGATTAAAGGTAATACTATTGGTAACAGCATCGTTTATTCAACTCGCATTTCAGTCTAATTAAGATGGTTGAATAAAAGCTTTAATATTGTCGCTATTACATTTATTAGCAGTATAGTTCAGCCTAGTTGGAACTGGCGAATACTGGATTTTAAATAGGCTGAATAAACTGTTAATGTTTAAATAGTTCAGCGAAAGTTTTATTCAGCTTACATAACCTTTAATCTGCTTTAAATCAACACGTAGTCTTATAGTTCAGCTCCTAATGTTTGTTGGGTATTGTTCAAATAACTCATAAAACTTTCGAGTCGTGCTGCCAAATCTCCCAATTACGTTGGGAATGTGCAAAATGAGCCAATTTATCCTGATTGTCACAGTGCCCTTGTCGACTTCTGATATGACCCAGGTCATGAATCCTTACGAAAAGTTTCTCAATCTTACACAAGTTGTGCAAATATTTAGGAAATGTAAGGATCATGAGCGCGTCCCGCATTCGTCTTGAAAACATATGGTCACTTTAGTTTAATGGCCCTTTTTTGACAATAATCGTTTACGTTAACCGCCCAGTGAGATTAAGTCATCCTACGTTAGTCCAATGCGTTGGATGTTTATTCAATGAACGCCCGACATTTTCAACTGGGTGTTGCTGTCGAGCTATCGTAAACGATTATTGCCAAAAAGGGCAATTAAACGTATTACGAACTGAACAATTCAGACCGCCATTACGGCACGTAAAAAGCTGGATAGGGCTAATAAGCGGAGGTGGGTAAGAAAACCAACCGGTACGTACATTCACCGGTACGGTTGTCAAAATCTCAACACGTGTAAACGAGTGATGCACATCGTATTCGGTTTTGATTTCGTTCTCACGGTAAACGAAGTCAAAACCTCCACCGGGTCTCAGTTTCTAAAACCAAACCGAGTCACTCAGCACCGTTTACATGTGTGCACGAGTTTCTACTTGTGTTAATGTATTCTTAGCAGCAGTTTCGGTTCAGCTCTAGAAAACCAAACCTAGAGCATATAAATTGATGTTAATGTCGAAATGTTTAAATTGAAATTAATGAAAACAATGAAATCAGCGAAGTCAATGAAGTAAAAAAAAAACAATAAAATCCATTAAATTAATGAAATCAATAACTTCACATTCATTCAAAGAGGTCTGTTGTAATTATATCGCCAATAGTCGTATCAATGAAATCTACTCCATGTCTGGTTGTGCTGGTTAGGCGATTCTCGAATAATCTCGAGCACATAGTCACATTACGTATACATAGGGTGATGAGCCTATTTGCGCCATGTTTCTATTATTACCCTACCCATTTGAAGCCGTTGGTTAGAGCAGTGTCTGCCATCTTTGTTCAACGCATTGAGTCAAATGGTAGCGCAACAATAGGGGCACTCGATTCGAGTTTTCATTGTGTTCAAACACGAGAATTTTTCTGTTTTCAACGCATTTGTGTTTTTATATTGGTTCTTAACAACGAAGCAAAGCGGTTGATGTCAATTTTTACGCATTCCATTGATTGTAAGGCAAGAAATTACCGAATTAGTGAAGCACCTTGCTTAGTATGGTGAAAATAGGCTCATCACCCTATATCCTTATTATTACTGTAGGGCGCATCGAATTGATACATTTATCCTTGCACAGAGTCAATTGCGTGTATGTGTGTGGTAAGTAACTCAGACGCAAGTGGGGGAAACTCACTGTTAAACGATTAGGTCCTTATTTATTGAGTACTGGTAAAACATATTTCCGTTATTGTTGCTGTTACTGTACATCGTTTTGACACATTATGGAGGTCCTCTAGAAGATTTGGTCACGAACATTCGAGTTAAGAGAAAACTACCACTCAATTATTCAATTACTAAAAAAACTTAATTTATTGAGAACAGCAACCAACTAACGAATAGCAAGAATACTTTCATTTAATAGGCCGCCGCCGTTGGAAACTAAGTTTCTTTAAGGAATAAATATTTCCAGCGATACCAGTCGATGTGTGTATACAAATCCACTGCAGAACAATCAAATTTTTAAAAAAAATTGCGCAAACATTCGAATGAAAAAAAAATTATTCACATTGTAACCAATCACGAAATTGTCTGTCTCATTACAACAAAACATATAAAACGTCCTTCAATCATTAATGTGGATATTGGTCCATACTGTAACCATGCTAGTTGTTAAATCATCATGAATTATGGCCTATTTTTAATATAATTCCGCCATTTTGAATTTCTAATTAACGACGCAATTTAAGTTTCGTTTCCTTGGAATTATATTCCTATTTAAATATTCATGCTTTTAAATACTAAATCGTCGTGAAAACAACCCCATATTGGGATGCAAATTTACGACGAATAACAATTTTAAATCTCTAGACAACTTTTTGATATCAAAAATACTCAACAAACATTAGGAGCTGAACTATACGACCACGTGTTGATTTAAAGCAGATTAAAGGTTATGTAAGCTGAATAAAACTTTCGCTGAACTATTTAAACATTAACAGTTTATTCAGCCTATTTAAAATCCAGTATTCGCCAGTTCCAACTAGGCTGAACTATACTGCTAATAAATGTAATAGCGACAATATTAAAGCTTTTATTCAACCATCTTAATTAGACTGAATTGCGAGTTGAATAAACGATGCTGTTACCAATAGTATTACCTTTAATCATTAAGCTGCACTACATGTCTTCAAAAGGTTGTTTCTACCTTTACATTTGCCGTTGTACCACCTTTGACTTTTAGCTGAATTATGTGTTTAACAAAGGTAATTGTAACTACTGCAAAAATTGGCGCGATTAGCAAATCATAAGGAATGGCAACCGACCTGGGTTCGAGTCCCAATACACACACAATATTTTTTTTTACAATTAAGTGAAGGATTTTTTTTTATTATTTCGGTATATTCCAATTGAGATGTTTTGCATATATTACAGTTAAGGAGCAATAGATCAATAAATGAATAAAGAAATAAAGAAAGTTTATTTAGTTTTTTTATATCTACTGAGTTCTCACCACGGGAAATACACGATTTACAGTTTTTCAATGTACAAGCTTACCAAATCATACGCGCCCTCGTTTATGTAAATTTACCTTTTAATTCGAAACGGCCTGTTTACTTGTGAAACATGAATATTCCCATATTGAACACAAGAGAAACTTTTTGTTCCAACGTCGCTATAAATTTTTGACACCAGCATTGTTACCATGATTTTTTTCTATCCATCGTCTTGCAAACAAAGGTACAACGAAATGATTATTCACGCAGGCGAACTTAGTTGATATAAATAAATAAACTATTGAATTCGAACAGCGACTTCCGCTTACAAAAAAAAATCACAATGGAAAGAATATCATTTGGCAGGGAGTGGTAAATAAATTGAGGAGATTGCCACCTTAGAATTATAAATGACTTCAATCCATCATTCAGTTACCACCACTTTCGTATAACACCCATTTTTACTTATCTAAATGTTTTGTGACAACCATAAATCCTCACCTTGGAAACAAAAACGACTATAATCAACATTTTTGAAATAAATAAATTATCTAATTTAAAATTCCCGAATGTTCTAAAAATTATTAATTAAAAAAAAATTAAATAAAAAAATTATCGTAGGTTGGGATTCGAACCCAAGCCGACTAGGTTCACTCAAATCTATAGAAGGCTACTGTAGCCTTTGTACAGACTCTATTCAGCAGCCTAGACTTGTCGGTACATCGGTGAAATCTTAAGCATTCGATGTATGCAAGATTAGTGCAGACAGTAAGGTAAGTGCTTAGTATTCAACAGGTTGCTGGTTCGGATCCAGGTACGTGATATGATATCCAACAAGGTAATACAATTCTCTAACTGTAACGTAACACTAATAAAAGAATATGGCTTCCAAAGAGATTGATGGCGTGTGTAACTTGAAATAAATGTCTTTTTTAACAATTCTCCTATGATAATTCTCTCAGCTGAATAGCGGTAACGAAAAGGTTTATTGATAAAGCTGAACTGTGGTTTTCTTCAGGCTGTATACGTGCTGAAGAATTGTTCTTTCATGTGTCTTAATCAGACAAGCTGAATAAATTCTCCAAATCCCGGATGTTTAAGGGTGGAATAAACGATATATGATTACACGTATCAGTGGGGCGGATCCAGGGGGAGGGTCTTGGGGGTCCGGACCCCCCCCCCCGAAATTTTTTAACATCTTGAGCATTTTAAAAAAAGTTTCGTTTTTTAAATTCATTCTAAGTTCAAAATCTTTGCAAACCAGATTCGATTACCAAAACTGAGTTTAATTAAATGAGGTGTGGTATCTTAAGTTGAGAGAGTGAGTGAGATGTGATGAGATGAGTGAAAGAACCGGGGGCTTGGTCTCGGGGAGAAAGAGTAGGAATCGAGGATGGAGGGTACGCAAGATATCGCATTGGCGATCCTGCCATGATTAAAGGATCTAAATTCACAAGAATAGTTTCATTTGTTTCTACAAAGTGAACCAGGTAGTGAAGTGGTGAAGTAGCGAAATGAAGTAATTTTCAATAAAATAGAAAAAAACCGCTTCAAGAATGAGAGACTAAAAAAAAACTGTGAGGCCAAACAAAAAAAAAAGTTTGCTTGCGTTGAGTAGAGCTCATAACCAAGTCAATCAAAGAAGTGAGTAGAGTTTTAGCTCATTACCACAATCTAATTTTATGGTTGCGTCGGGTAATGCCCATGACCAACAACAAGAACATTGCGCTGAGTTAAGCTCATGGCCAATCGTATAAAAAAAGATGCATAAAAACTGAGTTTTGACTCATAGTCCTTATAAACGCAAAAAAAGGATAGAAAACTTCCAACACTGCAAAAGAAAGAGATTATTTTTCGTACACCCACTACTACGCAGTATACAAGAAAAAGAATGACAGTTCGAAAGCGTACATGTGGTAGTCCTTTGCGAGAGTTGGGTTGGGATGTCTGTTCTGATATTTCTATTGCATGCATATTACCTGCATTCTCATGAAAGATAACCAGTGCTAAAATGAGCAAAGTAGAGTAGCATAGATATAAAAACGGTTGTCGCATAGCAAGTGTTATGCAAAGCATTCCACTCACACTATTGAGGGCTGTCTCCAGTTATGACGATATTATATTAATATAGTGTACTGAGTATTTGTTACGATCACAGCTCAGACCGACGAGAAGAGATATTCAGTTATTCGTTGTTGAACCTATTAGTTGGACGCCATTTTGCAGACAGGATTTTTTTTGTGTTTATACGAACTGCCGACTGTTTTTCTTCGTGTACTATTTTAATATTCAGCGTATATTGTAATGAACGGATACTGGCAAGAAACTGATGTAAACGCAGAGGAGATTGAAGATGATATTGGTGGTGATGACGTCACAGAAAATTTCGTTGTTCCCTGGCCGAGAAAAATTTCAGCTGACTCGAATGCCGCCCCGGATTCGATGAAACAAATAGCCTGTAGCGATTTTGGCAGTAAAAGGACCAAATCAGAATGGTTATCAGGATCGTGGCCATTACGACAATTTGACGAATCATTGCCTACAAACAAGCGCAAAGCATGAAGTGGTAAAGCTATCAGGAGCTGGAAGAGCTACGATAAAGGATGTGACTACCGATAAGGTGTATGAACGTAACGTCAAGATGTTGAAGAAATATGTTGAACGGTGCGAAGATCTTACACAGACGGAAGTGGAGAAGTCTGAACCATTGCACGCTAAGGAAAAGGGGCAACAGGGAACACACAACTCACATGAAGTAGAAACTTCGTCTATACCGTACGAACAAAACGCTGATGTTGAGGAACCGAGCCGCAAGAGACGTAGTGTTAGGGACATAATGTGTCCGAAGCGATATCTAAATTTGTGCGAATAAATCGATGAATCTTTGAAATAAAATTGGTTTTCAATTCTGTGCAAAAGGGAGGATGTGGTATCTTAAGTTGAGAGAGTGAGTGAGATGTGATGAGATGAGTGAAAGAACCGGGGGCTTGGTCTCGGGGAGAAAGAGTAGGAATCGAGGATGGAGGGTACGCAAGATATCACATGAGGGTATTACATATTACGTATTATACAATGGACATTTTAAAGTCGAAATTTTGGACCCCCTCCGAAATTTTTTTCTGGATCCGCTCCTGACACGTATACTTCCAATGTTCAGCTAGAGCTGAATAAAGCAACTGTTAAAACGTTTATAAAACCACGAAATGTTTGTTGGGTACTATTGTTTCATGATTTTTTACCATTAAAACGTTATTGAATGCCAGTAGTATTGAATATAGCTCATCATATCATATTTTTAATGACGGCAGGCATCAATTTGCGATCTTTTAACATTTTTCTTATACTAAAAATTTCCATGTCGCATGATATCTTGAATATACCGTCATCTTAAATTTTGATTACCGAAAAGATACCTTATACCCAAAATAAATTTGTTTAGAATTCGTAATAAAAATACTAGCAGCACTAGCTTAGCCGATAAACATCAACCCGAATACACAACCGCAACACAACAGAAGTTTGGTTTCGTTATTCTCGTGTTTCCTTCCCATACTCGTGCACCGGTAAACGAAAATCAAAACCAAACCGCGGTGATGTGTAAACGAAACTCGGTTTGGTTTTCGTGTCTCGTTAAAACACAACCAGCGGTAAGACCGCACACAATGTAAAGGAAACACAAACACGTGTAGGAATTTGGTTTACCGTACCGGTACTCAACCGGTATTTTCCCACCTCTGCTAATAAGATTTGTAAACAAACTTTTGTTTTGATCATTTCTCTTAATTTGTATTTTTCATGAAATTCAACTCGGTGGCGGAATAATGAGCGAAATAAATTTGTTTACAAAAATCTCATTAGCCCTTTTGAAGAATTACTATTGAAATATTAAATTAAAATTCTTAAATATTAAAAATTCAAATTCTCCAACGAAGAAAGGCGTGGCCCTAGATTTTTTTTCACCTCAGATAAATCGCAACGACCTCGGCTGGGATTGAACCCAGAGCCAGGCTTGTTATTTGCTCACATAATGTGTCACAAAGAGCGAAATACACCGATGAAAAATAGAGCAGCACAAAAACACTGCGATGTGCAGAACGATCGCACAAAGAGAAACTTGAAAACGAAAAAGATAAAGATTTGTGCACCAAGAGCTGCGCAAGTTCGTCCAAAGAGTCCTTGAAAAGCCACTTTTTTGTGCCTCCGCTTACTGGCCAAATGGCAAGCAGGTAGGAAGGCGAATCAAACTACAATTCAGATAAAGTTTGATTGGAAGAACGTTTTAAAATGTTTTTTGTTGCCTTCTCAGCTTCCGTGCGCGTGGGACCAAGATTCACACTAAAGAGCCTCTTTATTTCTATTCTTTAAGGTGTGCAGCCATGGAGTGGAATACACGTATGGGAGCAAAACACATCGGAGTGAAGAGGTTTATTGTGAAAGAGAAGGGCGGTGGTTCGCATGAAAAGTGCAAAGAGCGTTTTTTATTCTTCTCCTTATTTGCTCTGAGGGGCATTACATCTCTGCCCAGAGCAACTGGGATGAGTGGCGGTCACGCTTACCACTCAAGCACTCTACTCTACATTGATGAAAATCCAAACGTTAATTCCATTTGCTTCAAACCACTTAAAACCCATATGAAGAAGAATGGCTAATGTTATCATGCGCACACTTAGCTTTTATGTGTCAACTTATAAACTATTAATTATAGTTGATCATCCTGTTGAGTTATTTATTTTAGTCAATTCACCAGACTTTCCACCGCATGTGTTGCCTTTGAAACTTTTTGTACCATCGATCCACCACGACTGTGCCTTGGTTGAAAAATTTCATTTAAGCGACCATTATAACTAGAAAATATAAAGAAGCAGATGTACTGCTACCAAGAATTCGAATGATGCCAACAGATTGCAAACGATTGTGAGTAGGAAACTGACCAAATCAAATAATTGTGCTCCAGATGGTCAAACCAAGAACATTGTCTAGCCGCGAAAAATACAACAAGTATCTTCTTTGTAATAAAAATATTTGTTATTTTTCATATATGTCGCATGTCTCGTGTACTAGTCGTTGATATGTTTGTAAAAGGTATTATTTATTGCTATTTAACCGTGATAATCAGGTCCGGTCCAACTGATGTTGGGTACGAAATAGTTGCTAAACAGCGTCTCCCTGCCAGGGATGCCACATTGAAATCTGTGTTTCGGCCAAAAAAAATCTTTTTACCATCTGTGATGACTAAAACAGGAAAAAAACTGCGATAAATTTCCAAAAAATCTGTAAAAAATCACAATATTTCCAAAAATCTGTGAAATTTTTATCAAAATGCCATCTATCATCTGCGAAAATGCAGAATGCAGAATTGTGAAAAAAATCTGTGACATTACAGAAAAATCTGTGAATATGGTAACCCTGCTCCCTGCTGTACCTAGCAAAATTTCTGTGCGTGATACCAAATACATATTTGTATTTGGTGATACCAACAAAAACATAGGAATCAAATTCTTTGTTATATTGTTATAAGGTTTAATTTGTCTTTGGTTTAACCGTAGATGCTTAAGGAAAAACATTGCCATTAAATAATTTATATCTACAATAGAACCTACATTTAGGAAAGTATCGTAGAATATATTCAAATTGATTTTTCTCCATTTGAGTACTTAGGCCTCAATGAAAAATCTGTATAGTTGTTTGCGAATGTGGCTGAGTACGTTCACACTTTCCAAAAATGAGTAGCTGGTTGCAATCTTTTGTGTTATTTTGATTGAGCGTGTACTGCGTTCGTGTAGAAGGGGCGTCAGCAAAGTAAATTTTCAGCTGTTGGATTACAAAATATTTAGATAAATTTGACCGGAATTGAGTGTGTTCAATGCAATTTTTGTACCGTACGATTGTGTCTTAACGAAAATAAAATGGAAAATCCATTTAAATCAATCGAAAAGTGCTTGATTGGCTAATTTAAAACGGGTTTTTGTTTCTTGGTAAGAAAAGCTGACGTATCGTACAGTGACAGATTTGGCCCCATTTTAGGATTTTGCATGGATTGTGAGCTAGTGGTAGTGAAACAGTCTGCACCCAACGATCAGCTGTGAGCTGTTGCAGTCGTAGCACACATTCATCCTGGCATTATTTGGAAAAATCTAAACAAAACGTAGCATTCCCTCTGATTTGCACTATACACCTTTCGAGGTCATTGTAAGGTGCTAAAATGGCTGATAAGAACCTTGCGAAGCGATTATCGGTCTCTTCATCGGCAAAGAACCGAATGAGTTTGCCATCTGGCAGTGGTGGGTTGGGCGGTGCTTCGGGAGCATCATCTTTGCCTTCAGGATCGAAGTTACCTATGCCGAAAACGCCCGCATCAATTGGAGTCCCATCGCCAGGATCACCATCTGAAGTGCCCCTAGTTCCTTACATAAAGTCTGCCGACAACGGAAAAGTTCTTCCTAAGTACACTGCGGGTAAGTCGCTGGTAGATAAAAGAACATTATCCTTTATATAAATTTGCAATTTATAGCATTGTCCAGTAATACAGAGGACTTGGTGCCTGCGGAGGATTTGGACATGGTACAGCTTGAACTGGAACTGCTTCTGTCTACGGTTGCTCTGCGTTATCGTGTGTTGAAAAGTGAAATCGAATCTATCGACAAGGCAGACGAACGTCGCGAACGGAAGGGTAAATTTATTGATAAGGCACCCTCATCGCCGGGTAAAAAGAAACGATTGGACGAAAAACAAAAACTACGCGAAAGTGCTGGGAAACTATTTGGTCATCATATGAGACTGTCGAAGATAAAGAACATGTCATCGTTGATTCCTCCGTCCCCAGCTCCATCGCAAAATACGGACGACAGTATGGATGCCGTTCCGTTTTTGCCAGCCAATCATCACATACAGCATATTATTTCCGATAATGCAAAGATGCTGCTCCCGAAAAATGATACTCCGAATAAGTTTTGGATGTCGGTGGAACCGTACTGTATGTCTATAACACATGAGGATTTAAAATTGTTAGACGATTTGCTCGAAGAATATTCGGGACCATTGATTCCCCCTATTCCTGAGCTGGGCCCCCACTATAGCACCCAATGGGCGGCAGATGATATAAAGGAAGAACAGGATAATTCTAAGAAAAGTAAAGGACTCACAAATGGCGATGTTGGCAAAAAGGAGAAAACAATGTTTGTAAATTGTGTATCTTTGCTCGAATTGCACCAGTAATTCCAATTTTCTTTTAGTGGCGAAGGAATCACTGGTCCGTTAACTCAACGCTTGGTGTCCGCTCTAATGGAGGAAAATCTTCTGCCCGATTGTAACAGCACTAGTAACGAAAATAGTAATAGTAGCTCAGACGTAGGTCACAGTAACTCTCGAAGTGCGGTTTCGTTGCTTAAAAACGGCATCAGCATCGAACGTCGGCTGCGCAAGGAACTGATTGAGCAGGGTATCTTGGATGATGATGATATGCCCAAAAGTCAGCAAGACGATGAAATACTTTCGGAAATCAATCGCGTTCGCACGGAAATTGCTGTTATCGCGGACTATAATTCGAATGAGATCCGGAAGTTGCAATCGATGGCCAAAGATGAAATGAAGAGAATCGAAGTTAAGAGGAAATTGGATCGTGTCGATCAAGAGGTAAATGTATAGTTGAGCAGCCATGCGTGGTACTGGGTGTAATGTAACTTTTTTTTAGATTATGGAATGCTATAAGAAGATTACGGCTGCTAGACTGAAACGTCGTCCCCTGACCAAGCAGGAGCGAGACGAAGCATATCGTCTTACGGAAGAGCAAAAGCGTTTGTCAGATCAGCTTGAACTTATGCCAGTACATGGACCTTTTGTAAGCAATTAAATTTGCAGCATTTATCTCGAAGCATATGATGAACAACTAGACGACCTACAATTTTCTTAAGAGGCATTTTAAAACATCTGCCGATAAGTACAGATTTTAATGTTTATTCCAATCATGGAACAATTCTAATTGTGAACAAATTTCCATTCACTGTTAATTCTACTAATACTAATAAATTCTACGAAACTCGATACGATTGCTTCTCCGACTTCTACATGGTGTTCCACAACTACTATGTCATTTGAATGCAGGAGCAACTAGTTAGTGAATTCTGTATAACAGTGTATTATAGCCGTAAAAGATCACCCTGAGTTTTCATATCGAAGGCACTAATTATGATGTTCATCACTACGCTAATCACAGTGAAGATAATCAAAATATTGTTAACGATATCGGTTTTCCTGTGTTGCTCAACTTTGTTCACATCGAGTACGATGGCCAAAATTATTATCATCACCGCTTGAAACACCTGTGTAATATAAAACAATGGAATCGTTACATTCATGGTTTTGTGTCATTTTTCAAACACTCACTTGCAACGAAATGGAGAGTAACACCAATGTCATCAGCAGATAGTAGAATTCATGCGCCTCGCCAACCGTCAGAAGGTACTTCAGTTGAGATGCGTTCGCTGTCAGTACTGCCAAATCCAACATTCCTTGAGCGAAGGATTTCCGTGATGCATAACTGTTCAAATCAAGCCTGGTGATTGATTGTACCTGAAATTGTATTCGGTTAGCTCGTTAAACTGATATAAGAATACGTCACTAACAATATCGCCGATGTTGAGATCCACTTGTGTTGAATTTTTTCGATTAGATGAATCGTCGCTTTCTACCACGACGTTTGGTTCTGTGGTGTGCGCATTTTCTGTTAGATTTGTCCTAGACTCTGAGATCATTGTGAATTTATGTTGTTACTTTGTAATTGCTACTGCCTGTTCCAGGATAAACCTGTACGTTTCAGTCGCAAGTATAGAATGAAATATACCTCCCCTGGTCTCCGTCAGATATTTTTCAATTTTCGATTGATAAGGAACCAATCTCTTATCGTGCAAAACGAGCGATACAATGCTTGTACTGTCCATAATAGAAGTTTGGCTCTTTGTTTTAGAAGGTTTCATATCCAGGTGGGACAGATTTATGATAATAGACAGTTTTGGTGTCAGCTTAGGTAGTTCATTCGATGCGTTTTACAGATTAGGTATACAATAAAAATTAACAGTGCTTTGGTACATGTCTGCGCTGAATTATTCTTTCGAGATGAGTTAAATGACCCGATTCAGTGTTCGAAGTCTGGTTATGATTATTTCATAAATCCACTTTTATACTGAAATTTCTCTAAAATATTCGAGGTAGTAAGTAATACGTGCAGCATATGCGCAAATGTGCATTTTTTTATTTTGCAGGCGAGAATGTATTCGAAATTATTGCTCATCATGTAGAATTCAGTATTTTTTCTCGAGAATTGTCCTTCTTGTGCTATAGAGCTAGATTCTCGGAAGGATCCCAGTCAGAATCATTCACTACAGTTGCAGACGAGACAGACAAGTACGTAAGTAATACATGCAGTATACGCGCAAATGTGTGTGTGTTAACCATCCTATCTCCCACTCGTTGGTAGTGATTTTCAGAAAAAAGATGTTTGCATGTAATTAAACATATTCATGCAAATAACTTAGTTCATGGATTTAGGTAGGTGTTAGTTCAATTGACTTTCCGATGACCCATTTCGTGTATAGCGCCAGACATGTTCCGAAGTCATCGTTCTATCAATCAACCCCGCCTTAATGTAATGTTTGTATCGATCGGATTTTAACGTTACATTAAAACTTTCGATTCCTTACAGTAAGAAAGAAATCGACGCGTATTTAGTGTATTGCATTGATTCGTTTATATAAATTTACACATGTATAATAGAAACAGCTTTTCAGTTTTCTACCTGCTTTCATATTTCCAATTTATGTCTCATTCATTCTCTCTCATATAAATATTTCCACTCATATAAATATTTCTTCCATTTCCTTAATCCACCTATCAGTGAGAAGAGACATTTCTTACACATATCACTGTTGTATTATCCATTAGTTTGCCGATCACACGCTAAGTTTACAAGCAACTAGATGTGAGATGCGCACGAATAACGCTTCGAATAAACTGAATAAATAAAGAAAAATAAAACAAAATAAATTTTAAAATAAAAAAAAGTTATTCATAAAATTGATAGAATGCATAACATAAATCAAATTAATAAAATAAATAAATTAACTCAAATTAAAATTAGACAATATTAAAAAAAATTAAATTGTTTCAAGATAACAAGCTATCACACAATAACAAAAAGGACTGGCTAAACCGAATTGATAAAATAAAGAAACTGAATAAAATATGTGAACTGGGAAAATAGTTTTAATAAAATGATTAAAATAAATAATATGAATAAAACCATAAAAAATTGGAATAATTAAATAAATAATATTAATAATATGGATTAAATTAACTCTTTCATACCTAATTATTTTCTAGCACATAGGGTTCCAAAACCATTTTTCTTTAAAGTGTTAGAGTAAAGAAACACGAAACACCTGTTTTGATCAAGATAGATGCTTCTCTAGCAGTGTTAGAAGCTGCTGAATTTTTACATACCAATCGTTAATACACATCTCCTGCAAAGTTTTCAATAGTTCGTTTGGGCAGAAAAGGTAGCCGAAAGCACTCCAAATTAATAAGATTTATCAGTTTTCAAAAATATTTGAAGAAAACGAAAATATATCAAAATTTATTTTTTTTACCGATAACTGAAAATGTCTCTGGCAGCACTGTTCCAGTGAATTCCAATCAGAGCAATTGCAATAACTTCAGTTATACGGAACTTTCTTGTAACTATTAGCGCTCAAATAAACGGTGATTGTCACAATTATTAGTTTTACTTTTTTGTGAAGATATCTTGTCCAACCAAAAATGTTATATTGCCCATGAACGCACATTTGTCCCGTTTTCTATGGGATTTCCAATCTTTATAGGACTGATTTGCGAGCATGGGCAGTAGAGCTATTTGAAAATGTTGTTGTTCGTAAATAACAGGATAAACAGAGAGTTAATAAAATCAATAAAATGAATGGAATGAATAAAATAAACAAAATAAAATAGAAATGTTTTCTGTCTATACTTTCTATCATTTTTCCATTTTGTTTGTTTTAAGCAGTTAACAGTTAACTTATTAAAATGAAAAAAATCAGCGATATTAAAAAGTAATAGAATTAATAGAAGAAATTATATTGTGTCTAATAAATGTTCTAGATGAAATGAATAAAGTGAATGACTGAACACAATTAGATTATTAAAACGAATAAAAGTGTGAACCGAAAAAATATCAGAAAATAAATATTAGAAAAAAGTGCATAAAATAAGTTAAATGAATAATTCGAATAAGATGCATGAGATAATAAACTGATCGGAATGCATACAATGAATTAAATGAATACAATAGAAAAAAATAGGTCAAATAAACAAAATAAATAAAAACAATGCTAAATGAAAAAAATCTTTAAAATGAAATGATCATATATTTATTACTAGTCAAATATTTAAAATGCAAAGAATAAACAAATCGAATATAATTTATGAAATGAATGAACTGGAAAAATGAGCATAACATTTAAAGCAAAATTTATTTAAATGAAGTAAATGAATAAAACGAATTTCACGAATTCCAAAACCATTGTTTCAGAATATTCCGAAATGTTTGAGAAAATCCCATTGCAAAGAGCACATTTTCGTTCTTCTTTTCTTGACGGAATTTTTAGGCTTTTCTGGTGTTTCTACTTTATTGATGGTCCTTAATTAGTCATCAGAAAATCTAGAAATCAGGAATTTGTTTTGGAATTAAAAGATATCTTTTTGGTTACAGACATCTGAAAAATGATATTCTATAGAATGGAAATTTCAGGTCCAGTATTTTAACGCGTAATTAGAAATAGTAAACTAAGAAAAGGCCACCTGTAAATAGTATTCATTCGCATTGAAATATCTGTCAAGTGTCCAGTCTATGTTGGCAATTATATTATTGTCGATTGCATAAAACCCGTACATTCAGTCGATTACAATGCAGTCTTTTTCCACTCATCCTTATTAATTGCGAATTGTTTCGTTCGGGATTCTCGTTCTGAAGATAGGGTAATTTGGGGATGCCGCACATTTCTAAATATCGATCCTGCATCAAAGTAAATCATTCAATAATTCATCAGATTTCCATGAACATTTTACAAAAAAAGGTCATTGCGGGAGAGATGTCGCATGTGCTGGTGAGACGCCGCATCATGGTCACAAATTGAAAAATGGTGGACAAAAGTATTTTTTGGCACTCATTGATGTTTTTGAGATTAAGTGTCTTCAGCTGAGTTTAATGAAGTTTGATTACACCTATAAATCGGCTAGCACCTTCACTTTTCTTCAGGGGGTACTACCATTTCCAGAAACATTTTTTTATTCAATATTTTAAACATATTTTTCTTTCGCAACCTTGTGTAACGGTTAAGTTGGAGTAACTTAATCGAGGGCACTATTTATCGATATGTTTGTACGAGCGATATACATATCTATGTGTTGGTAGCAGTTCCTTAAAAGCACTATTTGGCTGTTTCTCCCAATGAATTTATACTACTTAGGATTGTTCTTGAAAAATTCATTTTGAAAAAGCATCAATTTGTTCAAATTTTCGCTTTTATCCCAATATTGACATCACTACAAATCAATGCGTTCACGAAAATTAGTGCATGAAACTTTAAAGAATAAACCGAAGTAACTAATACTATATCTGACGCAAATGACCATTTAATGACATTCCGAGGTGAAAAAATACATTTTAGCTATGCATCCCCTTCCATTGAGTGCGGCATCTCACCCGCAATTTTGATGCGGAATCTCTCCCAATTGTAGGGGAGAGATGCCGTACGACGACATTTTCCTCTAAAATTATGGATGACCGTGCTCATGATCAGAATGCCTTCTAAAAGGTCCCAGATATTCAACCGATACATGATTTACCAAAAAAAATCGAACTATTTAAAAAAACGAAATTTTAATGTGGTGCTGAAAAATTTTCGGCACTCCGTGATGCAACTAAACGCACAAAATCATTAATAAAATTTTCGTGAGTAATTAAAAAGCATTATTTTACATCTCTACGGTTATAATTCTCCGAAAGATAAACTCACAATATCATATAAAAGTATAAAAGTGACCCTATATACGAGATATAGAGAGTGCGGCATCTCTCTTGACGCGGCATCTTTCCCGAAATTTCCCTATGCGTTAACGAGTCCTATACAAAGCAATACCATTGCAAAGAAATTGTTCAAACTACCAGAATAAGTATTTAAATTCATCGTAAAGCCAGTTAGTATTGAAAGTGCCCCTGGACTGCTTTGAGACACGAACATTATTGAAATTACATGTCGTATTTTTTCGCAAATAAATATGCTTTTAGTCACATTGATCATGAAAAATGTATATTGGGGTTTTCAGTAAAACTCAGTGTCAGTTGTGAGGAATGCTAAACGATGGTTAGAGCTGTGACATTATTTTTGTTTAAATTGCGAAATTTTGATTCCTTACATCTTTATTATTAAAAATGCAACTGATAAACGGGTAAATACATCAACTCTGGACAAATTTGCACTTTGAAGTGAATTTACACATTGTTTTGTCTTTGAAATTAACTTGTTTAATAATTTTTGAGAAATAGGTAATTAATTATTAAGTAAATTCACAAAATGTTTTCGGAATCAACATCCTTGAATCACGCAGATGTGTTTTCATACCCGGATATTCAAAATCGGTTTAGTTTTGATCCTAAAAAACCAATAAAGCAATACTCTGTATGAAATGGTTTCACTTTTAGTTAGTGGAAATTGGTAAGCGAGGAATGAAAATACAAAATGTTTAATATCTCCGCCGCTCGTATTTTCATAAGCTTTCTATTTGTATAAAGTACGCGCGATGTGATCGCTTTGTTTGAAAGTTATTTGCTTAAAACCCTTTTGACAAAATCACTCATATCTCAGAAAGTAAACAACATATCGAAAAACAAAAATAATCGTGTCAAATGGCAAATGGCCTTTCATTTGAAACTAATTTCGTTAAGGTTGCACAGAGAATGCGTAAAATTCGCAAACGAAAAAAGCAGTTTTTTTCCACACCGTATGTCAGATCTTCATAAAAATCAATCAGCAGTACAGTGACAACATTCTACATACGCTGATTGATTTTTATGAAGATCTGACATACGGTGTGGAAAAAAACTGCTTTTTTCGTTTGCGAATTTTACGCATTCTCTGTGCAACCTTAAGATCGGTTCAGCGGTTGCTGAGATAATTACATGACATTAGTGCACATATATACATACCCACACACACATACACACACATACAGACATTGTCCCAATTTATCGAGCTGAGTCGATTGGTGTATGATACTCGGCCCTCGGAAAAAGTTTTAAAAGTTTGAGCGAACTCTATACATTTCTTTTGTAAGAAATGTAAAAAGGAGAAGAAAGAAAAAAAGAGAAAAAAACAAAGAACTGATTGACATTGTCTCCCCCGGTGCTGTCGTTTCTTTGAGTCTAATATCCATTTCTTTGAGTCTGCCTGTTGGACTTGTGTGAGTAATTCCATTAGAGATCACCATTAGAGATCACACTATTGGAATTATCAAACCAGACTTTTATGACCTCCAAATCGAATAAAATCGCTATGCATAATGTTTTAATCATATATTTAGAGTGGCTCGACATATCGTCGCTGTTATGCTATCTTATGACAAACGCCATTTTGGGGTAAACTGAGTTAGATATGCCACATTACTTCCTTGAAAAATCTCTACAAAGTGGTGTTTTCAGAATTTTGAAATTCTACTTGGTTACTTAGATATAGCGAGAAACATGATGAGAAATTGTGAGTTTTTTGCTTCAAATCACTGTATCTAGGGATTTGCTTAAGTTTTATTGAAGTTTTAGATGTTTTATGTGTGAAAATGTCTGCGGAACACAATGGCATAAACATTTTCAAAAGAAAATTACACTAGTTGTTATAAAAACACATTTTTAGTTTTAAACTGGAAATAAAGGATATTTGGCAACACTGTAACCAAAAATAACATTTTTTTCTAGATTCCCTGACTCATTTCCTTCAAAATGCATTTCACCGATTGTTTATAGACCATATGAACGCAAAGATATGAATAAAAGTTAAAAATTGATGATTTTTTTCTATGGAAAATTTTCCATGCACGATTATGACACGTCATATAAATTTTGTCATCAATACACGCCTATGACACGTGTGAGTGTGACTTTTGTTTACATTCATAGTAAGAACTCGCAACATAGTCAACCGATCTTCGTAATATTTGAGAGATATAATGCAGAATAGATAGAAGCATCAATTGTCTTCTTTGGATTATTTATACCGTGTATAAGTTTCAAGATATCCAATCTCAAACTTTAAAAATCGCTTTTCTCAAAATGTGCTAAATGGCGCTTGTCATAAGATAGCACAACAGCGACGATATGACATTTTTCAGCACAGCACTTTTTGAGTTCCTTTTGTGGTCCCAAATGCATGCGCAAAATTTGGGAGCGATCAGTTGCTACCCGGGTTTGCGCGTTCAAAATTTGTATGGGATTTTATATGGAGAAATCAATTGTTTTGCATTTACGATAATAAAGATAACTATTTCACTCAATATGAAAAACCAGCTTTATAAAACACTAGTTCAAACCTTGGTTAACAACTTTGTCGAAGACGGTAACTAGTTACGAGTTTTCAAAAAATAGTTATAACGATTTTAATACTTACACTAGTTTACAAGAAAAATGAAGCTTCAAGAAAAAGTATTTTTTAGACTAATTTTGGGTCGAAATATTCATTTTTTTGTTCAAAGAAGCCATTTTGTGATTTTGTCAAAAAACTCGTTTTTAGCGCGTTTTGTAGTTTTTAGTCAATATTTCGTGTCAAAATCATTCAATTAATTTAGTCAATATGCAGGTTGAAAGGTACCGAGATGCCCTTCCCAAAAACATAATATGTGTCGATCATACGTAAAATTTTTAGTGCTGCAAGCGGCCAAAGTTTTAAAAAAGTGCATTTTTGATTATTTTTAAAAGTTACTCATTTTTAAATGATTTTTTTTACCGAAAAACAAATTTTTCTTTCGGACTTTTTAGAATCTAAGATGACAGATAATATGTTTACGTTAAATTTAAGCCCAATATAATTAGGGATCGTCGCGGTGCGGATGTGGGCGGTAAATGGATTGTCCGCACCGCAACCGCAATAAAAAAACCGCACCGCTTACCGCAACCGCACTTTATTTACCGCACCGCACCGCGCGGTAATGCGGTAAATGCGGTAAAATTTTTATATTTTTAAAAATAGTGTTGAAAAAGTGTTCATTTTTGTAACCATATATAATAAAATGACATTCTTATTCACACGAAATTTAACTTCAAGAGACTCCTCAGAATGTAATGTTCATGAAAAAAAATCAACTTTTGCATTTTATATTAATAAAATTCCGTAAATTTTAAGGCAAACATTATACATTCAAAAACGTTCTAATGCAGTAATAGGAAAACTTTTATTTTAGCAACCCTTCAGTGAATTGAAAAAAGTGGAATAAAAATGTAATAAGAAATGAAGTTGCATATTTTTTCTTTAAATTTTCATATTTTCAATGTTTTTGACATATTAAAATGAAATGGATGATTTTCGCATTTACGTAGTAAAAACTTAAACTCATTCTTAAAGGAATTTCACAAAAAAAATTTAAAGTCGAAATACCAGTACTTCTATATAGTAGCGCATATTTTCCAATACAGTGAAATAAAAACATATTGTATTTCATCAATAAGAACGACGCCATATTTGACAAAAAAATTGCTCTATACATTACATCTAATCAGGAGTTCGGTCTCAACCGGTACAGTATTATTGAACATTGGAAAAACTGCAAAAAAATATATGATTTGTAGCATACAGCAGAAATGATTTGCAAAAATAGGGGGTTTTACAGACAAAATATCCCAAAACTCTAACTTCCGCGTTCTTCAAGAAACAGATGTATTCTCATTTAAAAACTAAGATTGCTCCCTTTAAAAATCTATGAAGCATAATTTTCTAAAGGTTAGCTCGAAAGTTCTGGCATTCAATGTATTTTCCTCTAATATTTTCCCAAAGAGCCAATGGCAAAAAACTTCAATTGAAGTGAACGGGAGTCAAACTATGTGATATTTGGCAAAAAAGCTCCAAAAAAGCTACAAAATAGTCTTAACTGAAAAATATTAGGACTTAATTTGGTAGAAAATTATAGCACATTTGAATGAAAGTATGCGAAAAAAGTTATGTAGCATACTTTTTGAAAAAGAGTCAAATAAAATTGACTGCAGAAAAATTCACAAAAATTTTACACAGCAATCAAAGAAGATAGAAATACGATGTTGATGAACGAATGATAGAATAATCATCCTAATTTGGACCCCTCCTTACTTTGGACGCTTTCATACATTTGTATCCTTTATTGTCAATTATTCCAAATTTATTTGATTTGATGAAGATAATTATATTCTTTGGGTTCTGTTTAAGTCCCAGCATAATTAGTTCATCTCTAATTCCTTTAAATTAGTTAAAATTCACAGTTGAAAAATTGATATCGAAAACGATTCATAATTCCACAATTTCCAACAGAAATCGGGAGAAGTGATGCACTTTTAAATTGGATTTAAGAGTACAAATTTATTGTTTTTAATTGATCTAATAATTTTGTGTTTATTTGGATCTTGCATTTTATGTATTTGAAATGGTTAGTTTGTGAAGTTTACTTAGAAGTATAAAATAACTAGCCCAAAATATGTCGTAAAAATAATAGCGTCAAAATATTTCGGACACAGCTAAATTTTCTTTCGTAATAGCAGTTTGTTTATCAATTTAGAATAATCAAAATTATAATTAATTACCGCGACCGCGATGAACCCTAAATATAATAATATGTTTACGTTAATTT
This sequence comes from Topomyia yanbarensis, assembly GCF_030247195.1. Taxonomy (NCBI): domain Eukaryota; kingdom Metazoa; phylum Arthropoda; class Insecta; order Diptera; family Culicidae; genus Topomyia; species Topomyia yanbarensis. The sequence goes on along the minus strand of NC_080672.1, from coordinate 115,045,320 downwards.
TAAGCCCAATATTACTAACATCGGATGGAAAATGTTGATGCTATGGCACATTGAGTGAAATGGAAATTTTATGATTTTAGCGGACCCTGCCCTGGTGCGGCGGTTTAGAGGGTGTAGCACTGGTCTCATAAGCCAGTCGTCAAATATTTGTCTCTATCGGGAAGGAGCCTCAGTGGGATCGTAGCACTAGCCACGTAATATTCTGTGAACTGAGAATCTGCTGTGAAGCCTGTTAAAGCAGAAGGCTAAAATTCCTTTAATTCGTAAAATATGTACTCATCACAGACAAAACAAAATATTTCCAACGATATTTCCACATTTTAAAAAGAGCACTTAGTTGTACAATGAAATATCCAAAACCATTCAAATGCCGCAGGATGGATGGATGCAAGCTCGAGAAGACAGTACCCAACACATACAATACTATCAAGTATAGAAGATTATTTCAGCCGAAAGTATGATTGTGCGAAAAATAAAGTTACAATTTTCACTCAGTGATTCATACCATCTACATTTTTCATCTGACTTTTGTGACCATTGGATTAAAATTTATGCAAAAAGATTATTTATCTCATTGGATTCTAAAAGAATTTTCTTCTGTCCTTGATTTATTATAAAAAAAATTATTAGAAATATGCATTTTTTAAAGGTCGAACATAAGACTTTTTTACTTTGGTCGATTGTACTGTCACAATTCTCTTTGAAAGGAAATTCCGGACAAACCGTTACTGGCTAAACGCAGTTCATATCAGTTAATGCAAGAGAAAACTTTTTTCTTTTGTTTACTATAAACATCTGTGATTGGCGGGTAACAGTTTGTCTGAAATTTCCTTTCAAAGAGAATTTTGACAGTTGGCTTTTAAGCCGTAATCATATGTTTGTCGAGATTTGATCTACGCATATTATACATTTTCGGAAAGGGCACATCAATACCTTTCGAACTGTTTCGATCGGATCCTATTTGAACGAGATATTCTGGTTGCAGTTGAAAATCGAAATAGTGAACTTGCGTCTTTCGATTTTTCTCCTATTATCAGCGTGCGGAACTAAAGCGCAACTGGTATAGATGATGCGCAAGTTGATTCTCTAACATCTACACAAGATGCGCATTAGTTGCCCACTCTGCAAATAGGGGAAAAAACGAAAGGCGCAAGTTCAATTTTTCGATTTTCAACTGCAACCAGAATATTGACAAATAACTAAAATAGTGCCCAAAAATACCTTTTTCAAAGAAATCTTGAAAATGCTTCTTTGGAAAAAATTGACTTGGTTTTCGTATTCAGCGATCCAAAATTAACTGAGGAAACACCTTTCTTCTTAGCTAATCGCGATTACCTTAAAATTGGTAAAATCTGTCACATTAGATTCTGAAAATATGAAAAAAAAAATTTCTGTAATAAAAAATACAGCAAAAACAAAAAGGCGGAAGCAAAAGAAAAACTTTTTTTTAAACTCAAACTTCTTTGAAAGAGAAATCGAGTGTTATTTTCATATTCAGCAACCCAAAATTAATCTAGAAAACACTTTTTCTCGTAACTTCATTTTTCTTGTAAACTAGTGTAATCTTATTTAAGAGTGTTCAGCACATATACTCAGGTTCAATAGATTGGATAACATAATTTCAAGTCAAGTTTTTGTATTTGCTTGTTAATAAGCCGCCATATGCCTTATCTCAGGTCAAGGAGGCAAGTAACGAGCTAAGGGCACGCCCTGGAGTGGTTCAGTTTTAGATTTATAATTTTGACAGTTCAATAACACAAAACTGAAAATTTTAGAACTAGAACTTATTCTCCCTGGCTTGAGCGGGTGTTCGTTTTAGTTTGAAATTCATTCCACGTTGTGTCTTAAACGTTACTGGACTGAAAATAATTTCCCCCAGTTGATCCAGTCTGAGTGAAAGATTATTTTTCACAAAGTTATTAATTGTATTCGATTAATGCCGAGAGATAATTCTAGAGAAAATTTTCAATAGGACGTAAGTAACAATGAGAGATTCTCTTTGAGGTCTTTCTCTTCTGTTCATTACTCGGCCATTTCAACATTTACTACTCTACTCTTTGCATAATATTGTAGTAAAAACCGTCGGCTTTCGATATGTACTGGAAAATTAGTACAAAGTGTTGTAATGACGTCGTAATAAACGAAAGAGAAAGTAAACAAAGAGAGGCTCTCAATGTTACTTACGTCCTATTGAAAATTTTCTCTAGAATTGATTAATTAATATAATGGATTAGTATAGCAGAGAGAATGGTGTTATCCAGCTTTTTACCTACCATAATCTTCAATTTTATCTTGTTCAAAATTTTCAAATAGCCCTTATTCTGACAATTGATGTTTACGCCAGCGTGGCAGCAACGTTCAGTTCGTAATTTTTGGTGATTGTTTGTATAAAAGTCTAACGCATTGGACTCACGTTGGACGACTTCCTCAAACTTACTTACTATTTGGATCACCATTATGGCACGTGAACAGGTTTTAGAATTTTGTTTATAGCAAATTGTAACATATGGTAAGCAGAAGAGTAAGCTATAACGTGACGTAGCATGTTTTTACTGAAGACTATATAGTTTTCAGCCTTGAAATGAGTTGATAGTTTTAAGAGATTAAATTATATTGCATGCTCTTGAAAAAACCTGAAATTTTAATGTCACCGTGGTCAAATAAAAATTCATCCCAAACGACTTTCTGAGATTTCGATGACAATTTACCGAATTTACTGCTTAAGTTAGAGCTTAGCTTAGTTGACAGCCCGTGAGTTTCCCGTGATTGACCAAAGCCTGTTGAAATTACATATTGAACCAATTGTATGATACTTGGGAGTAGTACATCATACGCAACCGCAACGTGCAACAATTTGGTGTATAAGATAGAAGGGAAAACTTAAGTGTATTTTACTTCATTGTGGTTATGTCTCTGGCATTACTCGCCCATTTTTTATTGTTCACGAATTGAACTTGCAAAAGAAGCATGATTCAATGTTTTAATAAAAAGTTTGACCGATTTGCACACATTATTCGCTTACCAAATTTTAATCGTTGTTAAATAGATTGACGCATAAAAATTGTCCAAAGGCGGTGTCAGTAGTGTAAATCCATCTGTTTATATTGTTCTGTTGCTAGTTTGGTTGTGAAAGTTAATTTGACATGAGTTTATGACCTTCAATTACCTACTTTTTAGTTGGTCCAACTAGTAAAGGTCCAATAAAAAGCAGCTCATTAAAAAAGTTTCCAATCCGCGAATCACATTTGTATGACATTTCTACGCCGATCAATTTTATTTCCCCAAGAGTCTGATTCGTCACTCGCTTTTGATTCCATACTAAAACGATTGGTCTCACTATTTATTATCGGCCATCGGAAGCTTAAAATATGCAAATATATGCATGCTAGTTTACCAATTTTACCAAGCAAGGTCTGCAGTCATCAGCCAACAGTGATATGAATAATTATGAATTTGCATCAGATATGCTCACAAAATCGTCTAGTCTTTTCCATTCAACAAAAATGTGTGTATTAGATGTTCAGACACTGAGACAGCTAGGAAGGACCATCGGACAAGGTCACCAGTATAAATACAGTACCGGATTGTTTCATATTTCTGACACTAGCAACTTTCAAAGTCAAATGCGTACCTATATGAAATCAATGCAATTAGGATTAGCACTGATGCCTGCTGATACTATTACGCTTATTAATTGGTATTAAGCTAGAAAGGATTGCAATCCGGATGGCGCTGGATTTCCGTTCGCGAATATCAATTTTAATAATCAAATATTTTTTCATGGTTCTGGGAGATATTTCTGGAAATAGTGCTTTGTATTGTTCAAACAGTCGAAAGGATTATAAATAATTTCAAAATTTGAATATTGTAATTGACACATATCATTGTTCTCAGAAGTTGATTACCCTGCAAATTAAAAAAAAGAGTGTATTCGTTTAGTAATGACCAATAAAGAGTGAGTCGCTAATTATTGTGACACTTTCAAACCTGCATAACTTTACTCATACTTGCTCGAAATGAACCCAATTGTGCCCAGTTTCTCTTTAGAGTATATTGTTTACATCCGCAGTTTTGTAGGGTAGAGAATTCGTGCTCTTCCCCCACGAGGACAATCTCGCGGCATTTTCTAATTTACTGAGCCCTTCAACTCACTTGTACCCAGGCCCGTGCGCAGAAAATTCTCAAGGGAGGGTTTTTGGTTTTTTTCGTTCCTTATATGAGGAAGATATAGAAACCCTCAAACGTTGAAGATTTTTTTTGCGATTCCCGGAGGGCTGAGTCTTGTGGTGGGTGAAAGGAGAACAGTGAGTCTAGTTATGTAAGGTTAGTCTTGGATGACATACAATTGGAGCAACATCAGATGTTCTCAACCTCAATTTGGAAATTTTCACGCCACCATCCGCGTTATAGCTTGGTAAGGCCAAACTGGTATCGAATGGGGTCAATTAAGGTTGCCTGACGTATTCTTGCTGGTCACATCATTGGTGTCTCTGCATTAGAATCGGCAGATAGCCTTTGTTGATTATAAGATTAGGGATTATGCATGAAGGGATAAAGAATGTCTTTTTAGCTTCAGATAATTAGTATTCGCGCCAGCAGAGCTCCGAAGGAAATGGCGAATTCGATGATAGAGATTTCGATTCTATGAGACGATCGACTGACGATGTCGAAATGCCAGAAGAAATTAGCAGCGGTAGCTGCAACTTCGTAGGAATTGAGTTTTAAAAGAAGGAATGATACACTTACTACCACTGAAATGAAATCTGTAAGTAGTACTGGCATACACTATAATTCCAAATCAAACAGTTCAGGAAGTGTGCGTGATGGCACTGGGACTGTGGCCTTCGACTGGCATGGTCCATTCTCATTGGTTTGGACGACTTCATGGTTGATTGGTAGACGTGTGCTTCTACTTACAAGTGGATACATTAATTCACTTGAGTGGGGGGACATGTGGATCTTGCTAGTTGTCGACTCTTTTAACCATGAGTATTGGTTAGTTCGGGCAAGGAGTGGCACCTAAGAGATAGATAATTATTTAAAACTTGTTTTCATAATTATTTAACTCGACCAAGCACTCTTGGAAATGCTAAGCAGACTTTCCGGGTCGGTGTGGTCTGTTTGAGTCGAACCAGATAGACATTTGGTTCGAGAAAACTTTAGAAAACTTAAATCGTGAATAAATATTTCTCATGCCCTCTATGAGCAGAATTTTTTTTTGTGAAACTCTAAAATGCCTTCACAATAACGATAATAGAAAAAAATATAATAAATACGAAGATTGACCAGAACAGGGATAATCGAATTTTGTTATAAGATGAATATGAAACATAGGAAAAAGTAGTCGCGAGTAAGGACTAACAATGCTAGTACCGTATTTATTAATAGTCGATTGATCCGCTTCGGGTCTAGGAGTAAGATCGTATGTACGTATATATGCCTGTATGTGTATAGGAGCAATGTCTCCCTGGTCAACATGGAAGGACAGCCTCTGAGCCGCCATAACACTCATGAGAAGGCGGGTGCGCGATCATAGGTGTGGCCATAAAGCACTGTACACACCGACAAGTGCAACGATGAGACGGTAGGTAAACAGTTGATGCACATAGGTTGCAGAAATAGGTTCTTGACACAGCCTCATTGCGCACTGATAAATAACAATAACAAAATAACAATTCCCGGAGTGCTGAGTTTGGTGTCGACTTGGCTCAACAAATTGGTACAATACAGACATTGTATCGAGAAAGAATCTTGATCAGACACCACTGCCTGCTGACTCATGGTAGTGTTGGATTCTTACTGTTGTACTCAGACACTCTGGCGCAGAGATCACTTACGGTGAAATTTCTCTAGACAATGATATCCCGATTTTCTCCAAGTTCATGTTGTTCGTTCGTTATTTTTCCTCCTTAGATGCTGTTGCTAGAGCGCTAACCGACCTTTGTTGTGTAACAGATCTACTCACAACTGTTGTTAATATCGAAGCTCATCGAGACGTGAACCGAACCAGCGCTTCCGAGCAATTTGATTTAGATCCTTTCACAGTCACCCTCGCACGGTTTCTTCAAACACTTGTTTCTAGAAGGACCGTGTGTCAAAATCGGTCGCAGTGTAAATTTTTTAATACCTGATCAGAAAGTTAAGATATTTTCAAAAGTAATTTAAAACGCTCATGGGAGGCTCTCGACTTGGTCGCAAACTACTCGGTCTATTACCCGACAATGTACCTAACTTATTCCGACGGAGAATTCCCTGGCCAGAGAAGTTCTCCCAAAACCGAGCCAACCAACCAGGTTCCGAGGTCGGTCCGATGATATTAATGAAGCAAAGCGTTCGGTTCGCTGGTGCCCCGACGACCCGCAACTGGTGGTGACTCTTTGTGATCTACACAGTTTAGTCCCAGGTAGTGAATCTTGCTTACCCCCCGGCGGAAGAAGTTCTCCGATATTTCCTCTGTTTTCGGCATATTTCCCCGGTAGGGTGCCGTGATCTGACGGTATCTACTCTACTAATCCCCAGCGGTAGATCTAACCTACTCCGGCAGAGTTTCCCGGTGGTGATTACCGTCCCGAAACCGTTGCTCGTTGTTCATCCCGCCATTTCGTCGCTGTTGTGCTATCTTATGACAAACGCCATTTTGAGGTGAACTGAGTTAGATATGCCCAGCCCGGGGGCAACTTGACAGATAGTGCTTGTTTCATATATGTACCACTAATTTGATGGTGGCGCTAGTATGCCTTCTCCGTACGAGTACCACGAACAACGAAACGAAATTGTTTCAAGAGAAAAGCGTGTTTCGTTACGTGTGTTATGAACGCCGTCAATGCAGCAAGAACAACATTTAGAAAAAGCGTATTCCAAAATGTGGATAAAGAAAACAATTATTTGAGAATAAATTTATCCCTAACTGGAAACTACAGACACTTTATACACAGACTAGCGAAGTGTCAAAAATTGCACCCAAACGGACTGTCAAAAAGTGCAGCCAAACGAGCATGAGGGTTTTTGTAGGGGGAGTGCAAGAGGAAGCCCATGCAAAGCTTATGGGAGCTTCCGTGATGCCAGTTTACATCCATGGTTGCTAGTTTTTCTGTTTTTGTCTCCGCTAGTCTGTTATATAAAGTGTCTGTACTGGAAACTGTCAGCAAGGTACATAAATCTTATTATAAATTTAACTGGAAGTCGTTGTTTTTTTTGTTTTATTGTTGTGTGATGTGTGTAATCGGTAAATCATTTGTGCTTTTTGCCCAAGAAATATGAATGAAAATCATTTTGGCCAATGAAAGTAAATCACCAAGCCTAACAATTCGTGAACATATGACATCTTATTTCAAATTAATTAAGAACGTCAAGAATTCTAGAATTTCGTTTGGGAATATAAACGAAATATGTAGGATTTTCTACACAGTTAGCAAAATTGGTTTTGGATAGAATTTGTGCGCTTTTACCAGAATTCTGGCAGCAAACCGGTAGTGCCCGGTTTTAACAAGAATACTGCCAGGAATATACAATTATGTTCGACTCTTGCCAGAGTTTTGTTCGACTTTTGCAATAATTCTTTCCAAAAGATTTTGCGATGGTTTTGGTACTGATCCCTTCAGAATTCATTTCGCATATTACTCAGTTCCAGCCCGACAGAAAACTAATTGAACGGCGTCTACCGGAGGATTTCATGTTGGTTCGATCCCGAAGATTTTCGGAAATTTCAATATAAGTGGAAGTGGCTCGATTTTGAAAGCCATTTTCTTGTATTCCTGAAAATCGATTTATTTTTCTTTGATTTTGTAGATCCAAAATGGAATCTATGTTTCTGCTAAGGTATGGACAGTTTCTAATTTGAAGAGCGAAATAAATTTGGTGATAGAAATGCTTAAATTGTTCATTTTTTACAGATATAGAACATAATAGGTGGGATGCGCCTTTTTTAAATTTTGTTCCATTCGAGCCGCCATGACATCACCAAATCACCACAAAATTCGCTTAGGAGCTCAATATATGGGAGCTGTCAAGTTGTCCCCGGGCTGGATATGCCATGTTACTAAATTTTAAAATCTCTATAAAGTCGCGTTTTCAGAATTTTGAAATTCTGCTGGGTTACTGAGATATAGCGAAACACGATTATGACAAGCGCCAATTTCACGAGTGATCGAGTTGTGCTATCTTATGACAAAGAAAAAAGAGACAACATTCTCAGTTTGTTGGCTTGCTATAAGCCAAAAAGCTTATAGCACGCCAACAGATGTCTCTGATGACATAGGTAATTTCTATGCAGATCAACCATAACCATTAGCTAGCTTCTTGTCTCGGGAGCAAAACTTTTCCTACCATAGTTTTTTTCTGGGAATTGTTGGCTTACATTTTCAACATTATTGAACAAATTTCCTTTGGAGATTTCCACTAGTTTTGGAAAGTATACCGAAATGTAATGATGGATTATGCAACAAGAATATTTGTTTCTACTAGTCGCCAGACAACAATAACATTATTTGATATATATATTGTCTTTAAATTGTTGATGAAACCAACTTTTGTGTATTGTTTTTCCCGAATGGAGGAGGAAAATTGGGAAAACTTTGTGTTCCAATACAATCATTTTGTAACCTGATGATCGCATGGAAAAGTATAGTATTGGACATAGCTATCTCTAACTCATAATTTTACGAATCAGTTATGATTCATTTTTATATGAAATCTTCTGTGTTCATTTGTGACACGTCATACATATTTTATCATCAATATACACTTATGACACGTATGCGAGCGACTTTGGTTTACATTTTAAGCAAAAACCGTAGATATAGTCAACCGATCTTCGCACAAATCGAGAGATTAATTCAGAAAAGATAGAAGTATCGAATGCCTTCTCCGAAAAGCTTCCAACATTTTTAAATTTTTAGATATTCAATCTCAAACTTTAAAAATCGTTTTTCTCGAAAAGTGCTAAATGGCGCTTGTCATAAGATAACACAACAGCGACGATTTATGCTGTAAGGTAGTCACGATCTGCGTCACCACTCTGTGGATCGCGTTCCACGTGATTATTGTGCTTATCGTTTTATGGGCAACGTTATCCGGGTTGATGTCCGGCTCTCCCGTTCCAAGCATCACTCTGCGTATCGTTTAGAACCTCAGACAATCGAAGACCATGTGCTCCGGTGTCTTGTGGCGTTGATTGGATTTTGGCGTTACAAACTTTCACAATCCTTCTTGTTAGATCAGTCGCATTGTCGGCCTCACTGTCCGGCCGAAGTACCTTAACGAAGAGGTTTTCCACTTTCTCTTGCCTGTCGTCCTTCTCCATGTTACAGTAAGGTTCTTTGGATGATTGTTGTAGCGAGTCGCCTGTTGTTTGCTATGAGTATACTTCTCTCGCACTCGCAGTCCATGTTCGCTGTCAGTGAAGGACTACAGAATGTAACGTCGATGATAGACTCCCTCCCGTCTCTCCGAAATAAGGTAACGGAACCTGCATGACACAATCGCTTTCTAACTTCACCAGAGTTTCTTGCAGGGTATATCCTATTGTGTTGGTTACTCTACTGCCCACTTCACAGCCCAGGCATTGAGGGCCTCACTAAGGACTACCGGCCTTCCACCGATTAACTACTTGGTTAACTGTTTCAACATTACGCTGAACTGCTCCACTATCCAACTTGTAGGTGTGTAACAGCTGCACTTGAAGACGCCGTTAGTTTTGTCGATCACGAAGCCTTTCGCTCACGAGTTTTCTGAAGTCAACTCGGAGCCGCGCTTGATCCATGAAATGGTTCGACCTTTCATCCATTCAACTCTCGACATTCCTCTTGCTTTCCGTTATTCTCTCCATCTATTACGCTCAGGGCCGGTGGAAAGCGTGGGTAGTATGGGTAGTACTACCCACTCGAAAATAACCGAGTGGGTAATTACCCACTCGAAATTTTGAACCATTTCAAAAAATTTAGATGCCCAACGCATGTATCTCGCACTATACACATTTGAAAACATCGATGTACCACAATTCCATTGGCATAAACGAACATGATTTAATGTGAATGTAATGTAAGCGTGTGCATTGCGAAAAGAGAAAACATCCTTACTAATGGAACCCTCGCCCTATGCTTTCTACCCACTCGGGCGTAAAGTGTTTCGCCGCCCCTGATTACGCTATATAGATCCTCTGCGTACCTGAACCATTTAGCCAAGAATTCCACTCGAACATTACCCAGCGTAAGTTATCGCAAGAAATTTCTGTGAGCCGTTTAATTCCCGTTTTCGTGAGCTATTAAGCTTTCGTCTCAGTTATCGATTAGCTCCTGATACCATGAGCAATTAAGCTCCGGTTCCCGTGAGCTATTTAGATTCCAACTTTGTCGCGATTTACTCGGGTAGTCCCGGCGGTAAACATATCTGAATCCGACTGAGAGTTTCCTGGCAGCGGAATTTCTGCCGAAACCGATATTCGTTTTCTTAAGCCATTTAGCTCCCAGGCGGCGAAGCTACCCTACTCCGACTGAGAGTTTCCCGGCGGCGGATTTTCTCTCGGTATCGATGTCCGTTTCGCGAACCAATTAGCTTCCAGTTTTGCCTCGATACACACACTTAAATTTTTCTACCGAATCTCAGCTTTTTTGCATCTTTTGCCGAAATCTCAACAGCTGAGATCTCGGCTAACAATTTTTTTGCTAAGATATCAGTAAATGTGACGTTTGATAACTGAGACTCGGATAATATTTCGTCAAAAATTAGTAAACAAATGTCACTTTGCTGAGATATCAGTATCTTAATTTACTCACTTTACGGCTGTTGGGAAATTACCGATCTGAATTGAGTGTGCAAGTGATCCATTTAAGGGATGATCAGGCTAACTAGTGCAGAATGCAACACTGGTGCAATTTCTTAATGTAGCCTACCTTCTCATCTCACCTAGAGCCGAAGCTAAAAATCGTACCGCAATAGCCAGCCACTAGTAAAGCAAGCAAGTAATCCAATCACCAGTAAAGCAAGCAAGCAATGCCTACTGCTTGGTTGCTTATCTCCCGTACAAAGAGTATAGTATCGTTGTAAGTCACAGTCGCAGTTTACAGAAAACAGTTGCGCAAAGAGTGAAGATTGGAATCCTTCTCTGATATCTCTGCAGCAAAGCTGGATTCTAATTTTGCTCGATAGGTAGACTTTTTTTGGCTTCACTCTCTGCACACTCCTTGCGTACCTTTATACTAAGGCCTTTGGTCGCCGTGAGTGTATACAATCTACTACTAACCTGCAGTGCTTTTTTGGAAGAAACCTGTCTGCATCTATTTCATAATATATTTATTAGGGTGGGGCAAAATGATCGTTTTTTCAGCACAGCACTTTTCTGGTTCCTTTTGGGGTCCCAAACAACTGTACAAAATTTTGGGTCGATTGGTGTTGACCCCGCGTAGCGCATTGCGTTTGAAATTTGTATGGAGATTAGTATGGGAAAACCTACATTTTTGCATTTTTAATTCTACAGACTACAATTCTTCACCTCTCACTACGCCCTATTGCTCAACTACCTACGCTCATGAAATTGAGCTAAGGCTTTTGAATAATTCATCCAAACATACCAATGTGGTAAAACTAAAATATATAATGTTATTTTGGAATGCTATATGAAATACCATTGGTACACCCGCAGTGTTGTCAATAAAAATGATTCGAGGTATCGAACTTTGAACAGCTATAACTTGGCTTAGAGACATTCTAACACCATACATCCTTCGGCAAAGTTGTTCAGCATATCCTACTACAGGAAGAATTGTAGTCTGTAGAATTAAAAATGCAAAAATGTATGTTTTCCCATACTAATCTCCATACAAATTTTAAACGCAATGCGCTACGCCGAGTCAACACCAATCGACCCCAAATTTTGCACAGTTCGTCGCTGTTGTGCTATCTTATGACAAACGCCATTTTGGGGTGAACTGAGTTAGATATGCCATGTTACTAAATTTTGAAATCTCTATAAAGTTGCGTTTTCAGAATTTTGAAATTCTGCTGGGTTACTGAGATATAGCGAAACACGATTATGACAAGCGCCAGTTTCTCGAGTGATCGAGTTGTGCTATCTTATGACAAAGAAATATCAGCCAACATACCCAGTTTGTTGGCTTGCTATAAGCCAAAAAGCTTATAGCAAGCCAATAGATGTCTCTCATGACATAGGTAATTTCTATGCAGATAAACCATAACCATTAGCTAGGTTTTTGTCTCGGGAGCAAAACTTTTCCTACCATAGTTTTTTTCTGGGAATGGTTGGCTTATATTTTCAACATTATTGAACAAATTTCCTATTGAGATTTCCACCAGTTTTGGAAAGTATACCGAAATGTAGTGATGGATTATGCAAGAAGACTACTTGTTTCGTCTAGTCGCCTATCAACACAAACATTGTTTGATATATATTGTCTCTAAATTGTTAATGGAACCATCTTTTGTTTATTGTTTTTCCCGAATAAAGGAGGAAAACTGGGAAAACTTTGTGTTCCAATACTATCATTTTGTAACCTGATATTGCTGCTATCGCATGGAAAAGTATAATATTGCACATAGCTATCTATAGCGCATAATTTCACGAATCAGTTATGATTCATTTTTATATGAAATCTTCTATGCGTATTTGTGACACGTCATACATATTTTATCATCAATACACACTTATGACACGTATGCGAGCGACTTTGGATTACATTTTAAGCAAAAACTGTAAGTGTAGTCAACCGATCTTCACACAAATCGAGAGATTACTTCAGAAAACATAGAAGCATCGAATGTTTTCTCCGAAAAGCTTGTAGTATTTATAAATTTTAAGATATTCAATCTCAAACTTTAAAAATCGTTTTTCTCGAAAAGTGCTAAATGGCGCTTGTCATAAGATAGCACAACAGCGACGAGTTGTTTGGGACCCCAAAAGGAACCAAAAAAGTGCTGTGCTCGGTTGATGTGGCAATGATTACGTTTTTCCATATAACAATGCCCCACCCTAATATTTATTTTCAGTAATTGTACATTCTACGGAATTGACGTACACTTATTTAGCCCTTGAGATGAAAGGCGATGTACATCCAACTACCCATTTCAAGCAGACCTGTTAATACACGTACATTCTGAGGTAGGCCCGAGCGCAGAAGCTTTTCAAGGGAGGGGTTTTGATTTTTTCGTTCCTTATATGGGGAAGGTATAGAATCACTCAAACGTTGAAGATTTGAAGTTGGTGGATTGAGTCTTGTGTCGACTTGGCTCAACAAGATCGGATAATGTCCATTATCGAGAAGCAATCTTGATCAGACACCACCGCCTGCTGCACTGTGCGTAGGGAGGTCCGAATTACCCCTACATTGTAAAAGGGTGGAAAAACGTAGAGGTTAGCAAATCGTCGCCTAGCGCTGCCATTGAGTGGTGTAAATGAACCTTTTATGGCACCAAAATGTAGCTGAGGTTTCAAACTATCAATTAGGACTTTTGACCGGTAACTTTTTTCACATCTATCCATCTAAAAGGGCGATTTGCTTAAGTAGGTCCGAATAGCCCCGGGTTCCCCTATATGTGTTTGGCATATGGTTTAAGGAGAAAAAACCATTTGAAGTCGCAGTTTCCGAAATAAAAGTCAAAATTGTTATTATAAATAGTAGTCAATGTTGATATCAGTCGTTTGTAAAACCAACAAGAGTGATCGGCGTTTTTGAGGATAGCTTACTTTACAGACCATCAAGGTGTGTGAGAAAAGTTATTAGATTTCAGTAAATGCGTTGGTCGATGGGAATTTTTCCTACGTTGGAGGTGGATTGGATTCCACGTGAACAGGATAGCCTGGGAACAGTATGAAAATCGAACGGTCTGGATTACCTCATATGCCAAATCTATAACATTTACACAAGATTGATTGTGTGTAGTAGCTATCGAGACATTATGAGCCTCAATGCCATCCGACAGGTATTTACTTTGCCGCATTTAGTACAGCAAGTGGCGTATAGATCATTTCACTGCTGATCAAGCCGGCACATCCAACAAAACCGTTTGCTTTTTGACAACATATTTACGCGCGTAAATCCCATAAAAAATTGGTTTGAATTTACACATTGTGAGTAAACAGCTACCATCCCAACTTATAATGTTATCGCGCTTTGGTCGACAGCTGCAAGACAGTGACCCTGTTCAAGTGGCAGTTTCGGATAAAAACCAGCTTTGTTCATACGTGCAGGGGGCCAACTGGCTGTCTCGCGACGCTCTACTATCTCGCTTAGTCGTATTATGATCACCAAAAGTGGCAATATTATTCATAGAAATGAATAAAATCAGTACTCCTTACTTTGAAATTCATTTCTAAAAGTCAAAAAGTTTAGTGAGGAGGAATGTTGCCGTTGTGTTTTCTCAGCCAAAAATCATAAACGTATGGGTCGAGCTCCAACACCGTCAACCTGAACAACTCGTATTACATCACAACAACTTCTGCCGACCCGGCTCCGATCGATTGATGATGACCTGTGATGGTATAAAAGAAGACGATATTGGCGGCCCGGTGTTCAGTGAATTCGGTATCAGCTGGTTGCAGAATGAAGGCAGAGGTATAATACGATTTAGTAATTTGAGGATCGCATCTAAACGAGTTCGAATTGTCATTCAGATTTCGATATTTGGCGCCTTGATGCTAATAACCTTCAGCTGCGCACAACAGGTGGAGATTGTGGAACACGATCAAAACATCAACCCAGATGGATCATACTTTTACAACTATCAACTGACGGATGGAACCCACGTTCAGGAACAAGGAGTAGGAGGGCAGTCGGCTACGGGTGCCTATAAGTATACGTCGCCCGAAGGAGAAGTGATACAAATCACCTATACGGCCGACGAAAATGGATTCAATCCGCAGGGGGATGCAATCCCACAGCCACCACCCATTCCCGATTCAATTCTGCGTGCTTTGGAGTACATTCGAACGCACTCGCAACCCATCAGGAAGTGATAAAACTGGAGTTATCTTAACATAGTTTTTTGTTTATTGGAGCTTTAACCGTTTGGTCATTCGCTCAATTTTAACATAGTATAACTACAAAGATTTTAGTGACAAATTAGAATTGTGAGTTATGTGTTACTAAAATTGCAAAGTGTGATAATACGAAGAAACGATTTAGTGTCATTGTGTGATTTGTGAATTTACTATTCAATCTTGAATAAATTTTATTGATAAACACCACTTACTATAGAAACGAGAACAGAAAAGTTGTTTTATTCGGTTGATTTGGATTGTTCATGTGCTTCTGTTGGTGTTCTAATCTACGCTGCTTCGTTTAAGACGTCAGTTTTCGATGTTGGTCATCGATGTTCTTACTAGTAAGTTAAATTAGACGGCATAAAACTCAACTGTCGATGTTATGTCGAACTTTTTCGATGTTTTATCCGAAAGAGAAGCTGAAGAAATTTGTAAATTTTCACGCATTGTGAGTAATGCCAATGAGAAGAAACCTCTTTCTCCTCCGTCGATATCATTGTGATCTCCGACTTCATAGTTTATCAAACTGAGCTTTCAATGTTCCTACCGGATGGGAAAGTCTGTTTTGAGATTGGTCGTAGTGGGCAATGTCGAGTTACAGCGGATGGATTAAATTTCTACAATCGTGTATCTCACAAAGAAATTATATAAATTTTAGAGATATGATTTCAAGACAGACTATGCAAAGCAGTCTTGAATGAGCTACTGCAAGGTCATAGTTTGAACCAAATATCCAATGAATTGGAAGATTTACTTGACTTCACCCCTTCCTAAGTTATTCTTATGAAGAGAAAAGCTAACGGAACTAACACGCAACCACGCACAGAGGAGTAACTGAGGTCGAATCCTGGCCAAAATTATTTACTGCTGCTATTGCTGTTATTATGCCTTAATATGAACAAAAAATAGACAATGATTTGTTTTTGGAACAATTTGGTATCTATCCACCTATCAGTGCAGAGGTGAATTTTCTATATCCTTTCGAATACTAGTAATCTCGAGAAGATCTTTGTGAATACATTTGTTTTTTCTAGTTGCATAAACAAATGATCAGTGGACAAGGAAGAGTGGAAGGGACGCGTGTGCACATATTCGCAGAGATACATTTTTCCAAACATAGTATTTGGCCCTACAGCATTACAGCATAAACAATTCAAAATTTTCAAATCACTTGGAATTTGTGGATCGGACAAGTCCGGAAGAGTTCTTATGCTTTTTTATATAGCTGGAATCTTGTTTTGTAATAGTGCTTCACCAACTTTGCCGGATCTAGCCGTTTAATGTAACTTTTTTATCATTCAAGTTTGTAATAAAACGTTTAAAAAACTTATTTTTTAGAGATGGTGCAATGCACAGCAACACTACTATTTTCAGTATTTTGAGTTAGTTTTAGGCTGAAGTTATACAAATAGTTGTATTCAACTACGTTTGTAATAATATTGTCTTATTTAATACAGTCAACATCACTAGAAAGCGATATTGCTGGATATATAATGAAATTGAATACAAAACCCTTAAAATGTCACCATTTTGCATCAATGCAAAAATTCTTTAACAATTTTTGACATATTCATAATTCTGCCACGTTATACAGTAGGCTTCTAGGTATGTAAAAAAAATATAATGAAACAAAAAATCGAAAAAAAAATCTTTTTGTTATTGGTCAGGAATTTGTTCTAGTCACTTCTCTGTGCCACGCTGTGGAATTGTTCGGGAGCTTCAGAGCCATCTTAAGGTCATGCGGGGCCCCAGGGCACTACGAAGCTAAGGGGCCCTCATAATTGAACAGGTATAATTGCTGTAGAGTAGGATGATAAAAAAATGACCCCAGTATCCTTCATGCAACCCAGACCATGTTTTCAAAATTTGAGCCAAAGTGGTCAGCCATGTTGAAATTACTAAATAAAAATGTTATGGAAATCAAAATATACGGAGAAACACACACGATATCAGAAGATCCACGAAGATCCGTTCGAAAATCTCTAAAATCGTGACCGACCATCTTAGATTCCAATGAAACTTTACAGGTTTAACCGGCATGGAAGACTAAACATTTTCCACAGTCAATAAGATTATTTTGACTCAAGCGCAATTTTTTAAAAGCGCGTAGGCGTTTCTACGTGCAATAATTTCAAAACTTTGTTGTTCGATTACACTATTTTAAACAGTAAAACTATCTGAGAACGAGTTACAGGGAATGACTACTTCTGCACGAAAAAAATACACGAAAAAAAATGTGTCATTTTTCACAAAAACAAAAATTTATGATAAAAATTCAAATTGCAAAAAAACATTTTTTCTAATTTTTTATATTTTGTCACGGAAAACCTAATGAGAAAAGAAACATTTTGAATGTGATTTTATGATGGTGAAATCATCAGCAAAAAAGTTTTTCTAGCAATTACTTTATACAAGTTTTCAAATTTCATACTAATTGACATACAAAACTGTAGTTTTATTACAGAATATAATTCTAAGTATCATTTTAAATCAAAATGCATTTAACAAATATCTTCTAAAATGCGATAGTTTTCGAGATATTTGGCATTTTGCTCCAACAAAAACAATTAATTCATGTAATTATGTCCTTTTTAAAAGTTATTCGTATTAACCCATCTTTAATTGTTAAAATTCTAATGTTTATCGTTTTACAGACATAAAAAGTGTACTTGGATCATGGAGAAGCTTTTAATGAAAAAGTTTTCCTAACAATAACTTTTGACAAATTTTTATAATTCTTACTATTTGCAGTCGAAAGTCGAAAGAATTTTATTTTTGAATATGATTCTAAACGCCATTTTAAATCAAAATGCTTATTACAATAATGTTCTTAAATGTAGTAGTTCTCGAGATATTTTAAATTTTGTTTTATCAGCGCAATTATTTTGTTTTATTACGACCTTTTCAGAAGTTATTCGCGTCCCCCATCAGCAGCAATTACTTTTTCGTAAGGCCCATAACATTTCCTGTAACTTTCCCATTGACATAAAGGCGATATTGTAAACCATTTGAAAGCTACATGAAAACAACCAAAATATAATTAAACTATATAGTTTATTCAACAGATCCTATGGTTGAATAATATTTTGATTATTTTTGTATAGCTTTTAAACGGTTTACAATATCGCCTTGATGTCAATGGGAAAGTTACAGGAAATGTTATGGGCCTTACGAAAAACCAATTCTTGTTGATGGACAAACACAAAAAACTTCTGAAAAGGTCGTATTAAAACAAAATAATTGTGTTGTTAAAACAAAATTTCAAATTTCTCGAGAACTACTAACTTTCAGAAATTTTTTGTTATAAGCATTTTCAGCGATGTACCTAATTCTTGCAAATGAAATAAAACATGAAATATTGATTTTTTATCAGCTAGTTTGACTTTTTTCTTCTATTTTTTCGAATTCGAATATCTTTTCTTTACAATCTTCTGTCAAATCTTGCCCGGATTTCGTGTGTAACGCGTCGGGCTGCATTGTGTTTACGTTACGGCGATCCACACACCAGCCGAAACGTGCCACGAAGGACATGCGCACAGGTTGGATGTTTAATATTATTTCGTAGCTTGCAAATTTTTTCCAACTGTCAATTTCAGTGAGGATTTTGCTGTGTAGTGGAGAAGATTCTCTATTTCATCCTGCAGTTTTTTTTTATTTCTTCAAGTTTGCAGTGAACATTTGTACTGGAGTGGATATACATTTGGGTGAATTTTCATTGCAGTGGACATATATCTTACTTAAACCATGTTCATCCTAAATTTGTTCTTTTACATTGTTGCAACATTATATTAAAGTGTGCTTTCACAACCGTGAGAAATTCATCTGTAATTAAGTGCTGTCAGCTACCGACCGAGCAAGGGTAAGAGTGATGGCATTTTTGGTTGTTCCCCTTCTAATCCTTCGTTAGAAATTACATCGAACAGTTTTGCTTCGTAGGCCCCGAGAAGTACGCTCATTAATAATTCATTCGGTATTGATTTTGCAATAATGGTATCACATCGTATCGATAATCGTAAATTCTCTACCCGACAGACATCGGGAGAATGCTCATATAGGGCCTCTAACAGCTTTATATGCTCTAATGGCTCACTCGCCCTTGTTGAAATCTGTATATACATAGGTACTGACATATGGAATCGATAATAAAAAATCTTCGCGCAGACCTCAATTATCGTTAATCTAGAAGAAAAGTCACTAATATTCGACTTAATTTGCACTTAAAATCGTTATACCATACCAATATGATTATCTCGACAATAATTTGGGTCAGAAATTTTCTGACAACGAATTGACTGTTGAACTTCTCATTACAGTGATGATTGAATATACGAAATGTAAAGTATGTCACGTTAAATATGTAATATTTGGTTGAACTCCGCACTACTGGCCACTACTTGATGATTTTTGCGGATCCTATGGTAGCTGAACTTCTTTGGGTTTTTTTTATTATTTCCGCTTGATCAGTGTTTCGCCGCTGTTGTGCTAACTTATGACAAACGCCATTTAGCACATTTCGAGAAAATGATTTTAAAATTTTGAGATTGAATATCTTGAAACTTATAATTGGGAGACACAATTCAGAGAAGACAACTGATGTTTATATTCTCTATTAATCCCTCAAATATTCCGAAGACTGTACTTAGCTTTTGCTAGAAATGTAAACAAGTCGCACTCACACGTGTCATAGGTGTGTATTGATGACGAAATTTATATTTCACAGTTCACACCAAATTGAACTGCACAGTATGAAAGTGTGATAAATAAAAAGAGCGATTTAAAGTACAACTCCTCCATACCTGACAGATGTTTGACTTTGTCAACTGTCAAAAACAGACTTCTTGCTTTTACTATTTGGTAGGTTAGCATGACTGTCAGTCTTGCGGTTTTCATAGTACATATATGTGATCGAAAAAGTTATTTTTTGTCGATTTTATACCATTTCATTTGGCAACCGTGAAAAAAGTGTAATAGTGAAGTGCATCAAAAATCCAACTTTCAAAGCAATAAACAATATGGCTTGTCGTAATCGCGCATGGAAATTTTCTATACAAATAATACATCAATTGTTATCTTTTATTTTAATTAACTTTTATATCTTCGGCTTAATTTGGTCTAGATACAATTGGTGAGATTTATTTTAAAGGAAATTGGTCGAGGAATTTGGAAACAATAGTAATTTTTGATTGCAGTGTTGCCAAATATGCAATATTTCCAGTTTAACGCAACACTTGTATTTTTGCCTACTCAATAGAAAAGTATTGCAACTGCTCTGAAAACCAACTTGTTAACAGAGGCCCGGAGGGCCGAGTAACATATACCATTCGATTCAGTTTGTCGAGTTTGGCAAATGTCTGTGTGTATGTATGTGTGTGTATGTATGTGCGTCTGCGTGTGTATTTGACCAAAAATGTCACTCATTTTCCTCAGAGATGGCTGAACCGATTTTGACAAACTCAGTCTCAAATGAAAGGTACAATGTTCCCGTAGATTGCTATTGAATTTCTAATGGATCCGACTTCCGGTTCCGGAATTACAGGGTGATGAGTACGATCACGCAGAAAATGTCGATTTTAATAAATTCTGCAATGAATGTATAAAGGTGAAAATTTTTCCAAAATGCAACCACAACTACTTCGATTTGTAGTATTAGGTCACTAACAGCCATTCAAAGTCTCTTTGGCCACATTGACCACCATCATCGGTTCCGGAAGCCCCGGCGGAAGTATCTAAATTCAGAATAACAGTCACATCGGTTTCTCGGAGATAGCTAGACCAATTCAACCAAACTTAGTCTCAAATGAAAGGTGTTGTGCCCCCGTAAATGGCTATTAAATTTCATCCTGATCCGACTTCCGGTTCCGGAGTTACGGGTTGTGGTGTGCGATCACATAGCAAATTGCTATTTAAACCGATACTCCGATGAAAGTAATCTCGAAAAAAAATTGTTTTGACGAGAATTGACTTTTTTGTACACATTTTTGCCCTTCTTATATAGAAAGGTTATGTAATCACTCTGAAAATAGTCAACCTCATCCCGGCCGCAATTTTTTTTGACTTATAAAGGCGTAGGTAGGGGTATGCAGCGAGGGGTTCACCCCCTCCCCCTCCCCACATTACACACCTTCGCTGAACCCCCTCCCCCCTCAAGTCACCCCCATCATGTCCCTCCCCCCATCTACCCGAGCAAACGAAAAGTCCATAATACCCCCATGGTCATGGGGTTTGACATGGGTGTTTGAAATGGGTTCAAACCATGAAAATACCATCGCCATGGTCCGGTAGATCCCATATAAAATACCATATGTTGGTGTATTTATGGGTTATTGAGGCCATTTTATGGCATCTTGGTGGTTGTGAATTTTGTCACGGACCATATTTAAGGTCTTTTCAAGGGGCTATGTGGAGTTTGAACCCATGGGTATTTGCTCGGGTAGCCACCTCCCCTTAAAGCCCCCTAACAGATCCCCTTCGAACGTCCACTTTATGCACCCTCTTCAAATCCGCTCCTCTCTCATCCCAATCACCTTCACCCAGTATAGGCATACGGATATAGGCTGGGGGTTGTTCGGTTGTGGGTTATTTATTCCCTTCACACACACCCGCATGATGTAATGCGGTTAGCCGAATGACAACATTGAGTTAATCCTAATTAAGCTAATTAAATATTATATATTTTTGTTTCAACTAGGAGCTGATCCAGAATAAAATTTCCTAATGGGTCTGAAATTTTAATTTTGGTTTGAAATGATTTCTAGTTTGAAACTACTTCAAAATTGAAACTAGTTTAAAATTTCTTAATAAGTTGAAAATTTTCGGCGGGGATTCTTTCTTAATAAGTTGAAAATTTTCCCCTCGGATTCTCCTTCTTGATCCGCCGCTGGTTTCAAGCGATGTTTCAGCGTCGACACATAGCATCTCAAGATCGTGGCTGTCGATCCATTGTATGAATGTGCAAATCGTGCTGAATATGTAATATACCTTTCCAGCCATAGAATCGTAGTTTGGACAAATGAGAAATGCACCACTAGGTGGATTAAAACAGGTTTTTTTCAGAGAAGTTCCACAAAAAGTCTTTGTCGATATTTTTGCATAAAAAATTACAGAATGTTATTGAAATAATGTATTGAAATGTATATGTGACAGCGAGTACCCCTCGGTTAACGAAAATATGAGCTAATCACAACTAAATATCTATCGTCTATAACGGCGCCAATAAACCACTGTCAGAATTAAAGGAGTAAAGATAACATGTAGGAAAGGAGGAAAAATTACAGTTATTTGGAACGCGGAATTATTAATTGTTATAAAACTAAAGCTTCATTCTGTGAACAAATTATTTGATTTGAATTCGTTAATGTTAATCCTAGGTACTATAATTATTCTTAATTCTTACGATAAATTACTACATCTAATATTAAAATTATAGTGAACTCCAGGAAACTTAACCCAAACTTACGATTAGTGAAAGTGAATACGGTGTTATTGGGTACTGAAATTTTGTAAGTTCGATCGTGAATTGAAATGAGCTATACTAAAACAATAAAATATTTACAGCTAAAGCTGGTCAAGCAATATACAACGTTTGTATCAGTCTAAGGAATTCAGTGATAACAGGACAAAAGTTTCGATCAATTCGCTTCACCCAAATTTCGAAAAATAATTGCAAGAAATTTTGTTTTTTCACGCTTTTGCGTAGTTCCACCGCCAGATAATATCCGAGTAGATCTCGATTAAGCTGACAGTTAAATAGCTCAAGAAAGCTGGTGTTGGTGACGGGAGAAATTCCTCCGTCGGCGAACTCTCAGTCGTAGTAGGATGAGTTCACCGCCGTACGACGAGTGACAAAACCTCAAAAATCAATGTCTTGTAATTCTTTTATAAACATTTATTTTTTTTCTCTTGGTTTGAATAAAAATATCTCAAAATCTCGGATAAAAAATGAATTTTTAACATGTCGCTGAAGCAAGTGATGTCGAGGATTTCTGTTAAATTCAATTCATTCGAATCGTTTGTACCTTCGAACTTCAAATGACGATATCTCAAGAACTACGTGGCAGATTGAGGTGGTTTTGAGCTCTTTGGAAAGATGACATATTCATTCACGTACTATAGATGTATGATTTTCGTGCAGAATCGTTTGGTATGAATCAAGAAAAAGCAATTGAGAAATTGAATGTCATATCAGTAATTTATCTTTATACGTCTTACAATTTTTAAGATGGTCTCCCATGGGTCACTTATCATGAATCTGACTCAAAATTTAGTGTAGTTTCAAGATATATAGGACTCATCTTGCGCCGAAGTGTTCATATCTATGTTTTCGAAAACACCCATATGGAGACGCCAAGTAGCTCATAAATCTTCTTACAAATTAATTGCTTAAACAACATCATACTACTAAAAAATAGTGATTTTTACCAGTTTTGACAACCATTTTTACCATTATTAACGTGTATATCAACCCTTTAACGATCGACGCCTTCATATGGGTTAACATAAAAATAGTCGGAAAAAATACGGGAATTTCAAAACTGACAGCAGAAATGGATTCAGCAACCCAAAATTAGTTAAAACCCCAATTTTAGCCATATTAACCAATTTTTATAATTTTGTCACAACTTTGTACGGAGAGGTGCCACCGTGTGTTACTATCCGAGTAAATCGTGGTAAGGCTGGGAGCTGAATGACTCACGAAAACAGGAGCTAAATGGCTCATGAAATAAGCTGCTCAATGGCTCACTGAGACGAAAACTGAATGGCGACTTAATAGATGAAGACGAAAAGCTAGACAACAGTCGAGAGATAAATGGCTCAATGGTCGAACCATTTCATGAATTATATGAGGCTCCCAGATGGAGAAGTAGAAAACACGTGAGCAAAAGAAAGGGGCGCTACGAGAACACGAGCTTCCCCACAGTAATGCCTTGATGTAGTTCCGTTGGGAAGAAGAGCGAACATAAAGTAAGGAGTGTTTTGAGTGGTTATGCATGAAAATGATTCGTGAGTTCCACACAGTTTCAATTCACTACAGGCCATCTATTGAAACTTTTTGAATCTTACTGTATTTAAAAAGATATTCGCCGTACTCGACGCACTGAAAAGAATAGTATATGACACTCAGCCCTTCGGTCGATTTTCAGAGTAATTTCTATGCCTTTCTATTGAGAAAGGCAAAATGTACTGAATTAGAAAAATCCTTCATTTAACTTGTTTTATCTTTGCGCTTGTTAACTTTCAGTTCTGTGCCTTTACCATAGAATAATATCAGTTGCAAATTATATCAACATTGAATAGTTATTAATCAGTTCAACATAAATTTTGTGATTAATCATAATAGATAACCAACCAAATAAAAATACGTATCAATGTAAAATTGTTTTCATTTATTTGTTTCATTCTACCGTATATTTTGCCACATTGATTTATGTTCTTCGATCAAACAATTATCTGTGAATAACAACAACAATCTGCAAATATCTCAGATAATCTGGGAACTATTGATAATCTAAAAATCTGAAATTCGTGCATGGTATTAGCTACTCATGGTGAATTTTCAATGTAACAGTCGTAACGGTAACGGCCGTACACAGCTGTTTAATTTTTTTGCATAGGCAAAATCAATGGATCAAGTGATCATCTTCTTCTGTGGTTTTATTATCAATCAAAAAGAGGTGAAGCTAAGCATATTTTGTTCTATGCGTGTAACAAAAAGAAACCTGTTACTTATTTAAAGTAGGGCTTTTGCATAAAATTGATCCTATTTCTCTTTTTCAGATTTTTGCCGTTTATAAATCAAACCCGCTCCCGAGTAAAAAATCAATCAAAAGGTAGGTGGTATCTTCTTAAACCAAATTTTCCCAATCTACCGTTTATATTGCATTTGAACCCTTCGTAAAAGGAAATTCATACTACTATCCTCCCAGTTGTTCACCGCAAACATACAATATTTCCCCTTCAAAAATCCAAAAATCAACATTTAGTGAACGAATGTTTCTATTGGCAGCCGTAAACATTTTCGAGCGACAGTTGGTGTCTGACAAAACTTTTGTACAAACTTTAGCATCTGAATGAAGAAGGAAAGAGGCCAAATTGAGTTTTTGATATTTTCCCTGACTGCCATGTCTAGCGGTATGTAGTATTTTCGTTGTCCTTACTCTATTGGAGCTCAATCGAAGCAAATACAAACAGCGAATCGGGATGCTTTGCTGATGCGTACGTTAGAATACATAGCACATGTAAGAAATTGTTCGATGGCACACGTGCAAAAAACTTCTGTGGAGAGGTTCGCGGTACGCATCTATTTCATGAAATTCTTTTTTTTCCAGGGTGTTTTTTGTATACCGGCCTTGTGGGATGAATAAACATGAAGAGAAATGGAAATGAAATTGTAAGATATCCGATTCGTTATCTCGAGTCCCATATTTTTTCTCAACATTGGTGTAGTTTGATGGAGATTCTGTATCGTTGAATATTGAGTGTTTTTGGATATCATTTTACATTTGGTTGTAGCGAATAGGTACGGTCATCCAGTTCAGCAGCATATTTGTCAACATTCAGTTCTTGAGAAAATTGTGTAACTACATTGCTTTAGTACTTTGTCTAACAACAGTGTAATCCCCTGATATTCGTAGCCCCCTTGCCGAACATATGAAACAGCTCGGTGATCAACTATTTTTTGCCGACATTAACAAGTTATATTGTTCATAATTCCCAACCTGTACTCTTCCAGCTTTTGGAGCAGCACAACTGAAAATGGTTGTCTGTGTGGAAGGAATCGAGATAAGAAGCAACGGTCCAACTGTACGACTGGCTGGACTGGGTTGGAGTTGCTGTCACTAACCTGCAAATCTTGATTCGGGTACATGAAAGCATCTTATATTTTTATATGTATCTCAGACATTCCGCAGTGGGATAGCCCCGCAGGGAAAACATGCAAAGAAAACCGGCAGACGAAATAAGCGAATTGCAATTCTTTTATACATATATTTTTTTATTTATTCAGCATGCGAATCTTCCAGCATACTATGGAAGCAGCCAAATCTGTTGGTTCGGATATAGCTCTGGATCGCAAGTAGAAGTGGATACCGGTTGAATTGTTCTTGAGTAGTACGGCTTGATTCTGAGAGTATGCAATTGGAAGGAAATGTTTTTCGCTTTCAATTTTGAACGGTTGATGTGTAATTGGATGGACAAATTACAATAACATGGTCGTCGTGACTTCCAGTGTGATAGCTGATATGTTTTTATCATTGTCTTCATGATCACAACCCTCAATTTAAATATTTAGAAGTAATGTTCACTAAATATGCTCGTAACTACCGATTGGGGTTAAAAGATGTGACCTATTTAATTCTGAGCTGCGTTGGGAAGTCAACCGCTATTTAAGCATTTCTCAACATACTGAATATACCTCTTTCCAAAATTCCTGCGAATAAGGCAGTTTTGCTGTTTGCATAATTAATAAACTCGAAACATTGAGTGAAATAGAAGACATCTACTCCAGGTACCCTTTTTTCGGAGCCCTGTAAGTGTATTACACTGGCAGAAAACAAGCGGGAACACGGAAAACTCAATTATAAAAGAAAGCCGAATTTTGCCACAGAATATTTAAGTACGAAAACGTTTGGCTGCTCTTTGTCTCAACCAAGCGAAGTCTCATCATCAGGTGTGTTTCAAGGAATGTAGGAAGCGTAAATTCCTATAAAGAGAAACATTAATAGTGAAAGAGTATTACCAGCGTAATCGTGGGGGAATTTGGTGAAGGTGGCGGCCGTAATAATCGGTGAGCCAAAAGGTGGAAACAGAGATGAAAATTTAAGACAATCACTGCAGAGAACGATGCCAATAACAGTAAACTAATCCTTATACATTCATTTTTGTTTTTTTTTATTTGTCCTGTGTAGTACCTTCCCGATGGTCTGAATTTCGTTCAACCAGTTCGTGCGGAATGGGAAAGACGAAACGTGCTCTTTCGCAAAGGTGCTGCTATTTTGTTTCATTTTATGTTCTCTCTCATTTTTAAGATTTTCCACCCCAATTACTGCACTGTTTCCGAGCTTTCCACTCTGATTGGCATCATTGTTGTATCAAAGCCTGGGCTTAGGATTTCCCCACAGCAATGTAAAGAATGCATCACCGGCGCCACTTTGTTGTACTTTCCGTCTGTCTACATTCTGCTGGAGTAAACTCCGAGTAGGATCTTCAGCTTTTTATTCTTTTCATTTGCACAGAAAGTTCCTAATTACATTTTTGTTATGTTGTGTTTGGCAAGGATGTTTTTCTGCACATAACTGTTAACAATGCTGACCGGTGGGAAGTTTATTTGTGTGTGCAATTGTTAAAGTTTTTGGAACTGTTTTTAATGAAAGCTGACTTAAATGGTGGAAAAATGTGATTTCCGGTTTAGTAACATAAATGTAAGTGAACATGGCTGTTGGAACCTACTGAATGTACTTTTAGTATCTTTCCAAAGTTAGGAGAGAGCGGGTAATAGTGGATCAGCAGGAACTATGAAACATTCGCAATAAAATCATAATGCATGATCAGAATCGTCTGATTTCACGATTTCTTATTCTTTACACGAGTTGCTATATTTTGAAAGAGATCTGATAACGCTACCTCTTTTAATGGATATTTGTTTGTTTTGTGAGATCCAAAGTAAATTTGCAATGAAAAACATTATTCTATATTTATGAGTTAATTGAATCAATGTTTAGTCTATTGCTATTTATAGAAAATTTTATGCTCAACATTTGCCGTGAGCAATGTTTTTTGGTAACTAGAATCAAGGTTCTGTGTAATTTCACAATTTTCATGAATATGCGCATTGGGTAATTGTAAAACGATGGCGTATGGTGAGCAGTGAAATTTTTATTTTTTGTGGTATGTTTCATAATGTGAATGAGTTTCGATTTTCCACTGAAAATACTACTCATATAGTGCAAAATTGGTAAATTTTGGCAAGTTTTGTAGAAACTGTCTCTGGATTGCAGCTAATATGCATATATGGTGGTCCGATGTTACGCGATGATATAGCGACTTCTTTCGGAAATAAAAGATTTTGGCGTCGATATAACTGTATTTCGAAGCATTAGTATCATTCTTCGTCAAAACAAAAGAATAAAATTTACAAGTAGAATATTTCACTATAGACTACGTCGTGTTTCATATTTCGTACCTGCCCCATGGGTGGTACAATTTACCACCGACTTTTTATTACCCATAAAAAGTAATTTTCCGTGAGTTTTACCAGCTGGAAAAAATTAAATTGACTTAGTTAATAACAGAGTGGCACTTTTGGCTACACAAATAACATGTATTATCATCAAATTTAAATCGTAGAAAAAATGTGTTTCACTGTTACCCCCTCCCCCCTATGCTTTTCCATGAGATGGAATTGGTGATTATTTTAAAGAAGGCGCATGGTTATTTAGGAACTGTTTGAGCTAAACTCTGCTAGTCAAATTATTGGTCCTCTTGTAGTACTGAATGTAGCTGGTTTGGCGTTATACCGTGCAGATATTTATTTATTTTTTAAAGCAGATAACTTCAAAAAAATTTGCTGATGTATTTTCCCAGTTTTAAAACTTCGATTGTACTGAACGAAATCACTTTTTTTTTAATTTTTTTTACATTTTGAAAATCTTAAAACTAAGAGGTTGCAATGCACAAATATTGAGAGGAACATTTTTTACAACTATCTAAAACTAAAAATACGATTCGATATACAAAAGACACATTCCACGTACTTGTATCGCTTACTTCGTGAAAATAAATCTGCTAATATAAGTAAAAGGTGTTCTGAAATATGTTGGTATAGGTTTAAGGCTCCCAAATCATAGATATATAGAAATTTTTAAAAAGAATATTATTACGGTCGTCAATGAAAACCAGTAATACATTTATGACTCGTTTTTAATAATTGCATTGGTTTTTCCGCACCCGGCGCACACCCGGACAACGTGATCGATGTCGTGATAACCTTCATTACAAGCGCACCGACTACTCTCTATGAGCCCAATGCGCCGGAAACGTGCATCCAATGTGTAGTGATCGGACATAAGCCGGGACATTACACGTATGAAATCCCGACTTACATCCATCTCGCTAAACCAAGGCTTCGTTTATATCTTCGGGATAATCGAATGTAACCATTGTCCAAGTTCCCCATTGCTCCACGAGTTTTGCCAACTGTCGAGTGTCCTCTGATGACAAATACTGAAAAAAATCGTTGAAGCAAATTGGTCTTTCGTAGATGTCACCTTCTAATGTGCCAACCTTTGCTAAAGAGTTTCATTGCCCAGGATCGAGCAATGAGAGGGAACCCAAACAAAGGTAATCTGGTAAGATTTTTCAGATAACTTGCGCAGAGACTCCCGTATCTTCCCAAGAAAATACGGGAATTGCTTTTTAGGCTTCACCGCACGAAGAGCCTTGATAGAGCTGAAGCTGTCCGAAATGATGAAGTAGTGATCTGTGGGCAGAGTTTCGATGATGCCAAGGGTGTACTAAATAGCAACTAATTCTGCAACGTAAACTGAAGCGGGATCATTGAGCTTCAATGAAGCGGTGATAGTATTATTGAAGATACCGAAGCCAGTGGACCCATTGAATTTTGATCCGTCAGTGTAGAACATTTTGTCACAGTCGACTTCTCGGAGTTTATCATAAAATATATTGGGGATCACTTGCGGGCGTATATGATCCGGGATTCCATGAATCTCTTCCTTCATGGATGTGTCGAAGAACACAGTAGAATCAGAAGAATCTATGAAACGGAGCCGTACTCCATCACCGACAATATCTTTCCAGGACATCCGCAGGTACCTTTAGAGTAGAACCAGAACCCGAGATATTTAAATGTGAAAACCTGGTTGATCGTTGCACCCATTAATAGAAGCTGGAGTTGCGCCGGCTCACGCTTCCTAGAATAGACAACCAAGTCAGTTGTCTCCGTGGAGAACTCGATACCCAGCTAGAGAGCTCAAGCAAACAAATTATCCAAAGTATCCCGCAATGGTCCGTGCAAATCGGCAGCATTGGACTCTGTAACAGAGACCACCCCGTCGTCTGCAAGTTGCCTTAGCGTGCATGAATTGGCAAGACAATCGTCAATGTTATTCACGTAAAAATTGTAGAGTAGGGGACTTAGACATGAGCCCTGAGGAAGACCCATGTAGCTAAATCGCAATGCTGTTAAATCACCATGCGAAAAGTGCATCTGCTTTACAGACAACAGGTTTAGTAAAAAGTTATTTAAAATCGGTGAAAAACCATGCTGGTGCAGCTTCTCTGACAGAATATTGATAGAAATTGAGTCAAAAGCCCCCTTAATATCCAAGAAGACTGAAGTCATCTGCTCTTTCTTAGCATAGGCCATTTGGATTTCTATAGACAGCAACGCAAGGCAATCGTTCGTCCCTTTGTCGTTGCGGAAGCCAAATTGTGTATCTGACAGTAAGCCATTTGCTTCAACCCAATTGTCAAGGCGAAACGAGATCATTTTCTCGAATAATTTCCGAATACAGGACAGCATTGCTATCGGTCGATACGAGTTGTGGTCGGAGGCTGGTTTTCCTGGTTTTTGGATGTTGATGACCTTCACTTGCTTCCCACGAAATCACTTTATTTTGTCTGATAGGAAATATGTGCACGTACATTGTATTTGATTCAGTAAAATATCGTCGCTGTTGTACTATCTTATGACAAGCGCCATTTAGCACATTCCACGAAAAATGATTTTTAAAGTTTGAGATTGAATAGCTTGAAACTTATAAATGGTATAAACAATACAAAGAAGACAATTGATGCTTCTATCTATTCTGCATTAATCTCTCAAATATCACAAAGATCAGTTGACTATGTTGTGAGTTTTTACTATAAATGTAAACAAAAATCGCACTGACACGTGTCATAGGTGTGTGTTGATGACAATATTTGTATGGCGTGTCATAAGCGTGCATGGAAAGTTTTCCATAGAAAAAAAATCACCAATTATAAACTTTTATTCATATCTTTGGCCTTATTTAGTCTATAAACAATCTGTTAGATGCATTTTGTAGGAAATGAGTCAGGGAATCTAGAAAAATAGTTATCCTTGGGTACAGTGTTGCCAAATATGCTATATATTCAGTTTAAAATTTAAACTGCATTTTTCTCACAATGCGTGTATTTTTGTTTTGAAAATGATTAATCCATTGTGTTTCTCGGACAGTTTTACACACGAAAATATCTTATACATCAAGATAATTTAAGCCAATTCCCAGACACAGTTATTGAAGCAAAAAATTAAAAATTTCTCAGCGCGTTTCTTGCTATATCTCAGTAACCAAGCAGAATGTCAAAATTCTGAAAACGCTACTTTGTAGAGATTTTTTAGACAAGTAATGTGGCATATCTAACTCAGTTTACCCCAAAATGGCGTTTGTCATAAGATAGCACAACAGCGACGATATGGTACAAATTGAAATTTAGTACAAATTTAGATCAGTCGCTAAGTAAATCGAGTTCAACAAATTTAAAAAAGGATATGATACTATGTGTCCTCATTTGTTGCTGGCAAACCGCAACCATTAGCTAACGGTGAACCAACTGACAAAGTTGTATGCATTTTCATATGTGCAAGAAATAGAAAACATATTTTTACTATATGTAGCGCGATTCGGTATACGGTGGCAAACATGAAACTTATTGTTTGGCTGAAGTTTACACTGTGGTATTCATGGAAGACTGGAGAAAACCATGTTTCCGTTTCAAATAAACATGTATGCAGATGGCATCCCGATCCTCCGAACAATAAGTAGGACATATGACCAGTTGATGAAATGTTTTCCCGTGCAATAGTTTTTCAACGCTATTATATTGCAAGTGAGTTTGTAATATTGCTGTGCTAATAAATTTCACTTCATGACTTTGCAATATAATTTGTTTTTTTGTGTTTTTTTGGTTTTGACGTAATGTTGTCAATATCTATTTTATTAAAACAGCGGTCTCTGGAAGCGGATCGAAAAATGAGCAAATGGAGTAGCGCGGATGAAGTCCTTTGAAATTTTTGTCTGCTTCACCGACTTGGTTTGAACCTAGCGTCTTCAGCGACTCTGGCACTACCGCATTACTCTATAAAGTACAACGATGATTGGAGAAATGTCACTGTATGTAAACATAGTGCGTATATTGACATCTCGCGGAAGACCAGATCTAATTTTTTGACGTAGGACTACGGTGCACTTTGCAAATTCAACATATTGCTCAGAAATACGTCTGCGAATAGTTTCTAAACGATTAAACTATAATAATCAAAATACAATTCCACACAGAAGATTTAGCTTCCTAGGTCTGGTACGAAAGATTTATGCATCCAGCACGGTACGCTTCTTTTAATGACGTCATCATCGACTATTTAAGGAACAGAAGTGATCGAACAAGCTCATCCGCCTGTTGAACGGCGAGCAGAGCACTACGCTACATGCTTCCAAAGCCAGTGTATCAAATGTTCAACAAACTTATTGTTTATTACTAGTCCTCCCAAACCAATATAAAACATAATTCTCTTGTTCCGGTGCTCGTTTCAAACACGTATTCTGTGTACATACTCCACGCATTAATTCCTACAAAACACGTGCATGGGTGTACACCATTCGACAGAAATACGTTAGGCATACGTAGGTACGTTAGATAATTTTGAAGTATCAGAATCTGATAATGATGATAATCAGATCAAAAATAATGGCATGAGAGATGCTGTAATATTATCGATATCCATATTATCGAGGTCCTTAGTACCAGGCAAAATATAAAAGAGTTGCATCGGTCTATGTAAGATGAATTTAGATTTTTTTATGGCGTTTTCTTTTTGGAATTAACTGTACCGATTACATTGCATGTTTACGCGTTAAGAAATCAGCCATATAACTGCAAACTTTGTTGACTAGTACTATAAAGATATAGACTGGTGTTTAAGGTGAGATTTTTTGTGACGTGATTGACATTAACAGTACGTACCACAAAATAGTAAATATCAGAAATTTTTATCGTTCTTCAGCTTATTATAAAATTCTGGTCAAGTTCCCTCAACATTAGTTCTTGCCTTCAATGTCGTGTTAATTTTTTAAATGACTATTCAAATATTCCGATTAATTTAGAATTATTTCACTACTTCATAAGGACTATCGGTGGAGATTAATTACTCTAGTAGATATGCCCATACAAAGATTGATAAAAATTCCATTATTTTATGCAATATTTTATATGCGTAAACGATTGTTTATTCCAAACTTTTAAAATTACCTGATGGGATCGAAACAAGTATAAAAAGACTTTAAAACAGTTTTTAAGAATCAAATAGAATTCGTTATTGATAATTGTACACCATTTGTCACATTTCGAGAAAAACGATTTTTAAAGTTTGAGATTGAATATCTTGAAACCGTTAAATGGTATAAACTATTCAAAGAAGACAATTGATGCTTCTATACATTCTGTATTAATCTCTCAAATATTACGAAGATCGGTTGACTATGTTGCGAGTTTTTACTATAAATGTAAACAAAAGTCGCTCTCACACGTGTCATAGGTTATTGATGACAAAATTTGTATGGCGTGTCATAATGGTGCATGGAAAATTTTTTCATAGAAAAAAATCAGCAATTACTAACTTTTATTCATCTTTGGTTTCATTTAGTCTAGAAACAATGGGTGAGATGCATTTTGAAGGAAATGAGCTATATTTCCAGTTTAAAACTTAAACTGCATTTTTCTCACAATTTGTGTATTTTTGTTTTGAAAATGATTATGCCATTGTGTTCCTCAGATGGTTTTACACATAAAAACTTGTTAACTTGAGCCAATCCTACGACACAGTCATTTGAAGCAAAAAAATAAAAAAATCTCCGCACGTTTTTCGCTATATCTCAATAATCAAGCAGAATGTCAAAATTCTGAAAACGCTACTTTGTAGAGAGTTTTTAGAAAAGTAATGTGGCATATCTTCTCAGTTTACCCCAAAATCGCGTTTGTCATAAGATAGCACAACAGCGACGATCCCGAAGCGAATATAGAAGCTCTGGTTTGCTGACGAGAAAGCGAAAACGAACACTTGTCTTTTGGTTGAAGAACCGAACACCTGGTATTATGAAATAAATTCCCAAATAGGAAAATAGGATTAAACTATTGCGCATTAAGGGCAGAAGACCTAACCTTAAGTTTTGCTTTTTTGTGTTTTTTTCGTCAGTAACTACACACCTAGAAAAAATCGTGTAAATCTACGTCTCCTGACCATGACATATACGAGCATCAAAAATGACATAGTTTTACGTTTGATTTTAGTTTTACATGTCGTTGAATTTGAACACGGTAGTATTTCGTCATTTCGCCAATTACGGTTTGTTAGATTGTGGAAAGTTTGGAATTACACTAAGGTTTTTTTTACACGGTTTTTTTTGCACGGTTTTTTTTACACGGCTTTTTTACACGGTTTTCGCAATTAGCACGGTTTTTTTTTGCACGGTTTTCGCAATTAACACGGTTTTTCGCAAAAATATTCTAAGTCCTTTTAAAGGCAAAAGACTTAGACGATTTCTCAACAATTTTTTTTGCACGGGTTTTGCAAAAATGTTCTAAGTCCTTTTGGAGGCAAAAAACTTAGACGATTTTTGATCAATATTTTTTTGCGCGGATTTCGCAATTAACACGGTTTTAGCAAAAATCCTTATGAAGGCAAAAGACTTAGACGGTTTTTGACCAAGTTTTTTTTGCACGGTTTTCGCAATTAACACGGTTTTTCGCAAAAATATTCTAAGTCCTTTTAAAGGCAAAAGACTTAGACGATTTCTCAACAATTTTTTTTTGCACGGGTTTCGCAAAAATGTTCTAAGTCCTTTTGGAGGCAAAAAACTTAGACGATTTTTGATCAATTTTTTTTTGCGCGGATTTCGCAATTAACACGGTTTTAGCAAAAATCCTTATGAAGGCAAAAGACTTAGACGGTTTTTGACCAAGTTTTTTTTGCACGGATTTTGAAATTTACACGGTTTCTGCTTTTCCATTTTGAATGCAAAGAATTTCGAAGATTTTTGGAAAAGTGGAAGTGATTGCTTTTGGAACAGCATTAACGAGTAGATGCCAAATGTTCATGTCTGAGGCCATTTAGAAAACCAAGATGGTGACTTCCGGTTCTGCGGAATTCTCCAAAGCCCAATCAATATGAGTATTTTTGGAACGGGATTGACGAGTAGGTGCCAAATATCAATGTCTGAAACCATTTCGAAAATCAAGATGGCTACTTCGGTTTAGTAAAATTTTCAATTACCACAACAATGTGAGAATTTTTGTAATAGCGTTAATGAATAGATACCGGATGTCAATTCCGGAAGTCATGTTTTCATCTAAGATGGTGACTTCTATTTTAGTGCCAAGACGATGTTTTAAATATAAAGACACGCGGCGAGAAAAACAGTAAATTTGGCTGCACGGTTTTACAAATTATTTGTCTGCTAGTTTTGGCAACCAGGAATATTGTGTAAACAGCGAGTGACTTGTAGTTTTAATGAATGCTTGGCGAATTCCTTTTTTGAAATATTTCCCACAATACTCAATCATGTAACTTGGAAACGCATTGATTTACGTTACTGAGCCTGTCTACATGTTTTTCGTTGCACTAGAAAAAATGTATCGATGATGCAGGATGCAGACATGCATTTCTTTTCATTTCAATCTCGATACTCCCCACGCATTACTTCCTAAATCCGCCGTATTTGTTTACATTGCTAGTTTGGAACCGTTGTTTTGGGTTCGATTGGAACTTTTGGCTTCAGTCTTCGCGCATCTCTATAAGCATCATCTCTGCTTTAGTGTACATCTCATTCATCTTAAGGGGGCTTCTGGTGTAGTGGGCAAAAAAATCGACTTCTTTTTTATCCGCTTGTTAGTATTGAGCCTCTAGAATCGTCTCCCGCAATCTCGGTGACCACGCTGAACTTCTTTTGTTTTAAACAGCCATGCATTCCTCGCGCGTATTTGCTGTGACACACGCAGATTTCAATCTATCGGCAACAATTTTCTTAAGACTGACAGCGATAAAAATACAGTGTGAACAATACACTTTAAACTACTTCCACCCAAATTTTTAAGAGAAAATACCAAATGGATTGTTTTCCACGTCATTTTTTCCGTGATGCAATTTGATATGGAGTATCATTTAATAGCGTTTTTTCGAAACCGCGTTTTTCAAATTGGTGAACACGATAACTCAAAAACTAATCAAAGAATTGACTTGATTTTTTTTATGAAAATGCACAATATTTGTAGCCTGTCGGTGAACCACAGAAAACGGAATGAAAAAATTGTTCTCTCTATTATTTTGAAGAAAAGTGCACGAATTTTACAGAAAAATATGAGATTTTTCGGTTTACATGAAGCCATTTTCCTAAACTCGAACTTTTTTTTGGGTTCATCGAGTAACTACAAGTCTAAGCTTTACAAATTTTACTTAATTTCCTGTGTCAAACAATTTTATCAAGAGTCATCGTGTTAGCCGCGGCGCTCCTCGACGTGGAAATGGTTGGACGTCTACTCTTGGAACGCTCGTATGTGTGGCTCTGCGTGGCTGCCGACCCTATTCTGCGCGGCGTGTAACGTGAGACGACTAATCTCACTTCACTCTACGTGACTTCACCCAATTCTGAAGAGTCACTTCGGGTGACGTGAGACTCCCATTTAACCGCAATGAGGAATCTCACCTCACCCGAGTCGACTCTCAGAATCGGGTGAGAAAAGTCACTTAAAGTGAGGTGAATTTCGTCGTCTCACGTCACATGCCGCGCAGAATAAGGCCGTGCAAATATTTTTTTCGTACAGAATAAACGTACAAATTTAAAGCTTAACATTACATAAAAGATGCATTGTTTCCTTGCCTTCAAACTCGTAAAACAAAATAACTTTCGGTTTGAGCACTTTACACCAGACGCCTTCCTTAATAATACAGCGAAGACCTGATTTTATTATTTCCCCCTGATTATGTCAGCTTTTTGATTCGACTTTGAGTCTCGCATGAAGATTCGCTCGATGAGCTCTAGCAGACGAACCAACTCAAATTCGAGTAAATCCATTCATGAGCACATTTTTCTTATCTTATAAATGCAAAATATACAAAAATAAATGTATCTTTTTGTTTTACGCTGGATATTTATACTAAATAATCAGAACCATCTTGGGTGTTACAATGACGCCAGACCTCTGGCAACTGCATATTTGTCAATCCAGTTCCAAAACACTCCATGTTGTGAGTTATACAGAATATCGCTAAGCCGATAGTCTCAATGTTGTATTTCAAAATGGCCTCAGACGTTGATCTCTATCATGCGCTCATTAGGCCCGCTCGGAAAATATGCATACTGATTGGGTTATTGAAAATTCTGTTAGACCGGAAGTCGTCATCTTGGTATTCCAAATGGCCTCAGGCATCGATATTTGGTGCCTACTCGTTAACACTGTACCGAAAACAACCATATTGTTAAAGTGCGGGACAAAAGGAAACCTCAAGATCCGACGTTTCCACTTTTCCAAAAACCTAAGGAATTGGAAAAAGCAAAAACCGTGCTACTTGCATAATCCGTGCAAAAAAAACCTGTTCAAAAATCGTCTAAGTCTTTTGCCTTCAAAAGGACTTACAACATTTTTGATAAAACTCCGAAATCATCCCTTTTCCTAAAATCGTCTAAGTCTTTTGCATTGAATGTAACGCGGTTTTTTTGCACGATTTTCGGAATTACGCGGTTTTTTTTTGCACGGTTTTCTGAATTAACACGGTTTTTTTTAACACGGATTTCGCAATTAACGCGGTTTTTTTACACGGATTTCGCAATTAACGCGGTTTTTTTTTACACGGATTTCGCAATTAACGCGGTTTTTTTTGCACGGTTTTTTTTTACACGGTACGTATCCCCCGTGTAAAAAAAAACCTTAGTGTACGTCAATGATAAAATTCAGATTTTTTTGATGTGTAGCACACTCTGATAGTTCATTTTAGATTCATCAAAATAAACTTAGAAATAAAACAAAATCAAAATATTTTACATTTAGTAGTATAGTCCTACGTCGACAGTTCATGCAACCCCATAGGGCTGTCCTTTGTAGTTTTATTCAGTATCTTTATCTGATAAGGCACTGAACCGTTGAAGTTCGAAGGTACCGTTTACACTTTTAATTTTCTTAAAATTAGGGGGTTACAATATGAAATTATGTGAAGACTACATTTAAGATTTTAGTAACGATTTCAGATGAGGATAGGAAGGATCAATAAAAATTTTACTAAACACTAAGAAAAACGGAAACAAATGGGGCCTGTTTGCTTGATAGAGATAGTAACACCGCTTTGGAACTCATGAGGAGGTGATGAATCGTTATGCAGCGGATATGCCCAAAAGCTCCCTCCGAACGCATGGGATTCCATGTTCTGTTTATTGACGCTATGTCGTCGCGTTGGTTGAACCTTTGTCTCGTACCTTCAACCAATCATTTGACCAGGCTAAGTTCGGTGACGTTTGGAAGCAATTCTACATGTTCCTGGTGCCTATAAATGAAATATGAAGCAGTACCGCAGAATAACGAATCTTTCTGCTGGTTATAAGATGGCTGAAATAGTTGTCAATAAATTTATTCTCAGCCGGATAACAAG
This sequence comes from Topomyia yanbarensis, assembly GCF_030247195.1. Taxonomy (NCBI): domain Eukaryota; kingdom Metazoa; phylum Arthropoda; class Insecta; order Diptera; family Culicidae; genus Topomyia; species Topomyia yanbarensis. The sequence continues at coordinate 115,006,657 of NC_080672.1, read as the reverse complement.
TCATATCTCACCAGAATATGGCTTCATGCATTCCGTTTTAACGAACCTGCTTAAATTTATGTCAACTTGCATCTATTGTATGAAGCAGAAAACACAAGTGGCCGCCATATATACGGAATTTAAAGCAGCTTTTGACCGAATCGACCATGAGATTCATCTCAGTAAGTTTTCCAAATTAGAAGCGTCGGACAAGCTTACGTCGTGGCCTTGCTCTTATTTTACACACAGAAAGCTTTGGATGAAACTGGATTCTCATGTATCGCCTTCGATTACTAATAGATCAGGTGTGACATTATGGAACCATTTCGAATCGACTTTTTCATACAAGCTTGCATACAATAAACCTTTCGTTTCGAGATGCGTCATGCCACCCCAGGTGTACCGTAAGGCAGCAATCTGGGTTCGCTGTTTTTCTCATTGTTTGTAATGATGAGTTCATAGTGTTGGTTCCGGGGGCAAACCCATATTTGCCGACGACCTTAAGCTGTACGTAATAATCCAGTCAATCGAAAACTGCATCCGACTGCATGCTTTATTGGATCGGTTTGTGAAGTGGTGTTGAAATTCTCCTTGATGACGCTCAATTGAAACAACGATCCGTTCGGCTTCAATTACAGTATCGATGGGGTTGCGCTACAGAGAGTCAATGAAATCTGTGACCTAGGTGCAATACTTCACCATAAACTGTCCTTTAATTCCCATATGACCAATAGCTAACCGGCAGTTGGGATTCATTTTGAAGACTCCACGAGATTTTACGGATCCATACTGTCTAAAATCTCTATACTGCGCATTGGTCGGACCAATCCTCGAGTTCCTCTTATCGGTTTGGAATCTGCATCACCCAACTTAGTGTTTAAAATTGGAAATGGGTCAGAAAAGGTCCAAAAGGCTCTTTGGAATTTATCTTAGCATGATCTGCAAAATTAACACCGTATCGTGACCGTTACTAGCTGCTCAATTTGGAGCCCTTAGAATATCGTCGCAGTATCCAGCAAGTTGCTATCATGGTAAAAATTAGGATGTGATGCGTCCGAATAGCTGTTCCGCTTAAATTTTCGAGTGGTGAGGAAAACACGCGATACATAATTAGTATTACAGATGTTCCATCGGACATTTTTTGGTTTCTACGAACCACTTCAATATTTTCAGATCTTTTTTCGTGCAGACAGTGCCTTTGAATTTGGTGACTCAACGAAAACATTTTGAAGCAGACTGAGAAAATTGCGGCTGCTGTAATTACCGTGTGTATTTTTAAAGCACCTATAATTTCACTTGGTTTTGTACTTGTTACATTTTATCTTATGAAAAAATGTGGATTTTACGTCTATTTGAAGGTGGCGCTTGATAGGAGGAGGCCAACTAAAACGAACTTTTTCCACCCACACCATTTAGATTACTATGATGAATAAATAACTAAACTAAACTAAGCGGTAGTCTTTTGCACGCAACAGTGAATCGAACTGACTATATCGAAATAATCCATAAACAATTCAGTTGGCAACACGACAGACGAAAACGAATTGTTCAGGATCATTGAAGGGCACACTATAGGATTTGATTAGAAAACGGTGCGTCTTACACGAGCAGCTCAGGTGAAAAAGGCTATAGGAGACAGACATGAACAGTAAGTGATTTTTCGGCATAGATGCATGCAGAGGGGTTGCTTAAAGGTAGTGCGAGCTGTGTAAGGACGAACAGCGTGTGGTGCGTTTTGTTGTGGAAAATCGTGGGGGAGGGATTGAGATGTGAAGGTGGCACGCAATAATTCCAATACAACTTCACCACAAACAGCCGCTAGAACGATAAGCTTTCCGAGCCTTTTCGTTGATTGTGGGTGTGACGACCATAAGGTAGATAGATCGTTTACTCGGTCTGGTAGTTTTTGTTCGGCTGTCTGAATTTATGAACATCAGGTCGGCTAGGACTGATACAAACACAAACAAATAGCTTACATATTTGGGGTTGATATCTGATATGTTTGCAAAAGAATAATAGGGAAAAAATATCAGCTCGTCTAAACTATTCCCGGTTCTCAAGTTCCTTGAGCAAACAGGAAAATTTTGCAAAACAAATTTTAGCGAGACTACGCTAAGAAATTGAAATTGATAGAAACGTAATGAAATCAGTGAAGGTGTGTGCGTCTCTTGATTGCTCTACAGAATATTTAATAAGTGAGGATTCAAGTTCATCCGGCATGCACCGATGCTTATGTATAGACAACCATGAGGTAAATTAAAACAAATAGATAAATTTAGGAACGAAACAAACAGTTTCAATCAATTGGCACAAATGCCATTATGCTATTGCATGAAATATAAATGCAATGCATAACTTAACACTCTCACCGCCCGGTGACGTCACGCGTGGCTCTGTCCCATCTGCGCACGCTCGTTTCCGGCATCGTTCGTGCTCGTCCGTTCGCTGAGAAAAGACACTAATACACACAGTGAGTGAGGTGGTGTGTTGGAAAATTCGTCCCAACGTGCGTAGGAACGGGTGGAGTTTGCCTCAAAGTATGCAACTCGATTCAAAAGGACGTCAGCTTTCGTGTCGGTCACAGTGCGGCTGAAGTGAGTAACCAATTTCCCAGCATTTCTCTGCATCGGGTTGCGCCGAGGGTGTTGGGTTCGAGGGGATGTCGGGCTGTATGGTTTTTCATGCAAGGTTCCCTTGGGTAGTGTGGAAATAAAAAAAGTTGTTCCGTCACGTTTGCAATGTTATGTAATTAAAAGCGTTATTGAAGAGGACTTGCTCAAGATGTTATGAATTGCAGTCGGTTGATGTAGATGACAAGGTGCAGAAATATGACGAGAGTTGTGTACATTTCTAAAACCGCGTATGGCCATGCTCTAATACTGAAATGGGGTGGCTTTTTTAAAGTAAAGATATGTGAAGTGAAATGAGAACAACAGTGGTGGAAAATAGCATAAATTAGATTTTTGACATACGATGTACGACTAACGTGGAATGAAGCTATTTCAGTTTGGTACCAACATCAAAGTGTGTAACATTGGGTACTGCTAGAAGTTGAGCGAGGCGGTGGCAAGTTGAAGTGGAATATTCGTCAAAATGAGAAAGAGTGCAAGCGAGTAACGCCCGGTGAAATGTTCTAGAGAAGAAGGAGAAAAGCTGATTAGATTGGCAACTTCTAAACGAAAACTTTTTCCTCGAACCAGTGTGTACCATTTTGGCAGGCGAATTGAAATTAATATTTAAAATCCAATTTGCAAAAAAAACTGGTAGAAATGTAGGCAACAATAGCAGTGTCGAAGTGAGTTTCCTCTGATGGTAGATTAGATTTTCATTTAATAGGAGATCCGAAGAAAAGGCTTCGGCGATTGTGTAACTCATCCAAATGCGAAGAGCGACCGCATTTATGTAATACCGACATTCAAGTTTTTTTCATGTGGTCAAGACGAACGGGCCCCCCTCAGTTTCTGCTGTTCGTGACGCAGTCAAAACAGACTCCAAAGTGGGTTCAAGGAATCTCCTACACAAGGTATTATACGGAATGGCTTTGTTGGCTGTGCTGTGCTGGTAGGTGCGTGCGTGCCTGCGTACGGTGTGCCATCTCCCGAAGAGCACAAACGTCAGGAGAAAAAGGAAATGTTTCCCCCTCTGCTCGTTTCTGTCTGGCTTTCGTTGCTGACAGTTCAAGGATAAAGGTTTGGGTTATGTTAGTAAGCGAGGCATGGCAGAAAAGGCTTATAATAATTTCCAAACGAAATGAACGAAACTTTTTCTCAGAATAGTTTGCTACGAATTATGGTTATGTTGTGGTTCAGCTTCAACTTGTTGAGATAACATCTGCCTGCTTATTGCGCAGGGAACTGCAAAAGTACAAAATCAATATATGAATTTTGATGAATCGTGAATGTTTTAATTATATGCAACTATTACTGTTACAGACGATTCTCGAATGGATTATAACTGTGTTTTGGGTAGTCTGGGATGTGCTCTTGTTGTTCATAGTTGCGTTGGTGCTATATACTGTATGTTCGATTTATCAAAATCAATGCTTTTCGTGATTTCTATAGATCCTACCAAACAGGCTATTTGAGCACATTTCTTCAAAGGTATTACTTTATTGTATAACCATACCATAGTTACATGCATAACCGGAAAGGGGTGATGATAAGGAAAAGTTTTGTGGATTGTTTGTTTTCTTTTCCTTATTTTTTCGAGTTAGAAAAATCTTTAATCGTGTAGCCGTATACGGTTGGGAATCGAACACAGGTAAGCTGCGTACATGACAATCGACTTAGCATCTACCCTTCATGCGTTGGTTCCACACAAGTAGCAATGTGTTTTGAAATGCGCATCTTCTATGTTCTAGGGATCTGAAAACCAAGAAAGATATTCTGGAACAGTTATGAATATTTTCACATTGAAGACTGTCGTCCAAATTATAAAATCGATTTTAAAGTTTTCTCAAGTTTGCAAAATTCGTTCCTTAAAATCGAACATTAAACCAGTTATTTTTCAAAACTGGTACAAAACAACTGTAAACCTTGCTTAAAATTAAATACAGAGTGCGTGACGATTTTTTCGAAAAAGATTTGGTGAATGCTTCAATTGACTCAGCAGATTTTTAACTATCTCCAATTGCCGTGATTTGGCGAAGAAGGACCTAATGAAAATGGTTCAGACTTCAACCAAAGAATATCATACGCTTCTTTGCTCTTTTGTCATATTTCCATGGAAATATCTCATTTCTGAACAACATCATCGTTTATATTTATGATTTAAAGATTCATTATATGAGCGTGAGCATGAGCATGATGGTCATCATGCCCAACTTGTAGTTGCTCCTCCGTGATTGACCAGAACAAACGAAATTGCACAGAGAATCAGCAAATGGGGCCTGGGAGTAGCTGTCTGTCCTCAATGTGCAAATTTCGAGAGTTCTATACTTTGAAATGCCAATAACGATGACGGCAACGTCTTTACAGTCATCGGGGAAGGCATGGAATGTTAGTGTATCAAACGTTTGCATCTCCTCTTATGCCACGGGAAGGAGTTTTTGTTAGTAGGACTTTCTCGTAACCCCTACCCTCCCCTCAATTGTCCACGTGCTATATGGATGGCCTTTTATGTAAAACTGTTCTTTCCGACACATTTACCGATATAACTATCTTCTTTACGCATACTTCTGTGCGAAGTAAAACGATAACGACTGAACGATTGTTTTTTTTGTTACGGTTAAGGCCTGTTCGCGCTAAAATCTGGAACAGATTTTTTGAACTATAGCTAACCAAGAAATGGAAAAATTTTCACAGATATTGCAGTATTTCTGTTCTATATAAAAATTCATAATTTGTAAAAAGCACTCTTAAAAATAGTGTCAGAAGAAATGCGTGTTAGAAAAGTTATTTTGTACCGTTCAATCGAAAATCAGGGATATATAATTAGAATACTTCGAAAAAAGCTTGGTTGATCTGTCAGATCTGTTCACAGTGTTTCAAAATCGTCTAATACTCGATTGCCAGCAACTATGAATAAAAGAAATGCAAAAAAAAAACAAACGTAAGAAACGGCCAAATAGGATCGATAGTGAGACAAACATTCAGAAGAAGGCCAGAGCTTTTTGTTCGCATTGTTTCTAGGAAAATAAAAATGTCAACAGTGTTTGTACATAATTCGAAGCATCGTGAAGGAATTAAGCTATTCAAGGTAATGCCGGTTCCGTACCATTATGATAGGCAGAATGTGAGGGCTAAAAACTTAATTGAAAATTTTACGTGAATATTTGACCAAATTTTGCTGCGTGATAATAGATAATAAAATTTAGTATGTAAAAGACTTTAATCAGCTACATGGCATGTTTTTCTATACTGCTATGCAACGAAATAAGATAATAATGTAATTGTAAACGATAGAGAAGACTAAGTTTCCCAAGAAAAAATTGATTTGGCAGGTCATCTGCAACAGTGGATGACCCAGTAAATACTTCATTCCAACAGGAGGATTCCCCAAAATATTTACCAGGAAGATTGTTTACAGAAACTAGTTTAGTGCAGTAGTAATGTACTCTTTCTGTTCTGATCAGATTTGGCATCTTCTCACTACGTCAGTGATGTTTTGGATTGTTACAAGTATATGTACCGAAAGAGCCAAATTCACCGACCTATCCGGAGCTACGTCCTATCATTGGATTCTCGTGATGAGAGAGCAGCCTTAATGCCAACAGCAGGTATCAACCAGAGGAAAATGCCAATAATTGTGGAACAAAACAACTAAATTGGCTATCCCTGATATTCTTTTGGGGCGCACATAATAATTTTTCTATCAAACACTTCTTTTGACGCTTTTTCTGAAAGCGCTTTGAACATATCAACGAATTATGTACTTTTAGATAGAACAGACAAACGTTAGTTTTTGTGAGAAATATTTCATTTATTGGTCAAATATTTCAAGAGAACGATGTGTTTTTAGGTACCTAGGTTTTGTCACGAATAAGCTTCACTCAACACTGTTTGTTTACATTTGAAACCTCACAGAGTGAGCAATCCAGTGATGCCAAATATGTCTGAATTATGCTCCGCAAGCATGAAAAATTGCTATTTGAAAGTTTATGGAAACATTCGTCATGAACCCTGTAGACCCAGAATTGCAAAGGTTTTCGAATGAATATTCAAGGGTTTGCTTAAAACATAATAGTTTTGTTGATATTAGGACGGTCAGTGGCGTAGTAAGAAAATTTTTCGGGGGGGGATATGAATTTTTTTTTATATATTTGAAAAAATGTTCAGAAATATTCTGAGCAGGAGAAAAAATGTTCAAAAACCAACAACTCAGGGAACGGGTTTGGGTAGTCAAGGTAGGAAAGCTAGATGTTGGTATAGAATAAATGCTCTTCCTCTACGAGGACAATCTGGGCGGCAAACTTCAGACTGTCTAATTAACTGAGCCCTTCAGTTCCCTTGTGCCATTCAGTACCACTTCCTCGTTGAGCTTCCGACTGGTTCGCGAACTACTCGGTCTAGTTTCCGACGCTAGATCTAGCCTAATCCGACGAAAAGTTCCCCGGCGAGATAAGTTCGAGCCAACCAGCCAGGTGCTGCGGTCAGTTCGGCGATTCCGGTAGAGTAGGGCATCCGGTTTGCTGGATCCCCGGCGCGACTGGTGGTGTATCGTCGCGGTCTCGTTCCCGGCGGTGAATCTGACTGTAAGCTGACGGAGAGGTCCCAGACGAAAGAAGTTCTCCCGATACCGATTCTTATTTGGTTTCAGTACCACAACTTCTTGATCCCTTTGACTCCGTAACCGGTGCCATTTAGCACCGCAACTCCTTTAAGCCATTTAGCACTACTTCCTTGATGGTCCATTCAGTCCTCGACTTGTTCGCGAACAACTCGGTCTATTCCCTGACGATGGACCTGACCTACTCCGACAGAGAATTCCCTGGCGAGAGAAGTTCTCCCGAGATCGAGCTAATCAGCTAGATGCCGAGGTCAGTTCGGCGATTCTGGTGAAGCAGGGTATCTGATGCACTGGTGCGCCGATGACCCGCGACTAGTGGTGTCTCGTCGCTGTCTACTCAGTCTAGTCCCCAGCGGTGAATCTAGCTTACTCTAACGGAGAGTTCCCTGGCGAAAAAAGTTTTCCCAATATCGATTCTTCTTTGGTTTTCGCTATTTTTCTATCGGAACAACCGGTGGGGTGCCGTGGTCGGTCGGGCGAATCCGCATGGAGCGTGACGTCCGGTTCGCTGGCGTTTCGACGACTCATACTCGCTGCTCTGTTGCAGTCTATTCGACTAGTCCTCGGCGGTGGATCTAGCTTATACCTGCGGAGAGTTCCCAGGCGGTGATTACTCTTTCGAAACCGTTGTTCGATGTCCATTCCGCTGTAAGACGGTGTCGATCTACATCAGCGGTTCTCAACCTTTTTCTTACCACGGACCCCTTAGATATCACACTGGGTTGCTGTGGACCCCCACAGATAAACATAAATTTTGTATGCTATCAATATGTTATTTTCAATTTGTTAGGAAACAAGATTTGAAATTCAATATGCACTCGGAAAATATATTTCTCTTCGCGGACTCCCAGCAATGACTTCGAGGCCCCCTAGGGGCCCGCGGACCCCAGGTTGAGAATCACTGATCTACATCATATCTCTGTTTACTGCGTTCCACGTCCCTACGTCGCTTGTAATTCTGTAGGCTACATTATCCGGGTTGATGTCCGGTCCTCCCGTTTTAAGTAGCTCCCTGCACGTCCCTTCAAACCTCGGACATTCAAAGACTCTACTCGGACATTCAAAGACTTCAAACCTCGGACATTCAAAGACGCTCCGGTGTCTCCTCGACGTTCTCACACTCCCGGCACAGTGTTGACGTTGCGTACCCACACCGATGAAGATACTCCTTAAGCATCTGTGGCTCGGTAGGAGCTGTTTCAGGTGGAAGGTTATCTCTCCGTGCTTTCTATTGACCCACGTCGACAGGATTGGATGAGCCGGTTGGTCCACTTTCCTTTCTCCGTATTATCCCAATCCTGCTGCTACGTCACCATCGAATCGATTCTCATCATCTTCCGGACGTTTCTGACGTTTCATCGATTGTAGCACTTGATATCCTCCGTCAGGGTAATGCAGATGGGAATCATCTCGGCGTCAAGGCATACTGCCTCCGGTACGCAATCGCAACTCGTACGACCAGCAGTCGAAGAGTCCTGTTCAGCTTTTCGCGGTTTCACTTGGTTTTCAGCGCCGCACCCCAAGCAGGAGCCCCATATCGCAGTATCGATGACGAAACACTAGATAAAGACCCGACATTTCGCATGTGTAATCAACGTGGTTGTTTAAGCTCAATCAGTCGTCGATTATCACTCCCAATTGCTTCAGTGCACGCTTCGATGCATTCACATGCCCTTCGATGGTGATCTGTATCCGCTGAACCGCTTTGCAGTAGCTGTCCAACAACAAATCCGTCTTGTAGTGAGCTATTTGCAGCCTGACCCGTTCATCCAGCTCTCGATCGCATCTATTGTCTCCGTCACCGACACCTCCATTTCTTCAAGTGTCTCACCGTTATTGACACATCGTCCACGAAACCAACGATTTTCACTTTCCTGGGCAGCCGCAGTGTTAAGACCCCACACTAATAGAATATATTCGTAAATCGCTAGGAATTAATTTCGTACAAACAACTTTCATAAAATATACGAATTTTTCGTACATATGATGAACCGTTCGTAGTTCCATCGAAACTCTTTTATTTTGTATTACGAGTTTTTCGTGAAAACTACGAAATGACTTTCGTTGGCTTATTATGAAACAGCTTCATTCAGCAAACGAGTCGTTCGCTGTTATATACGAATATCTTTATAATATTTACGAGCACCATTCATCAAACAGTCCACGTCAAAAGAACAATATGGAGCCATTGTTGATATTCGTCAGATAATTGTTGTTGTGTGACTATTTAGTAGTCGTATCCGTGTCCGCCGGTTGCAGGAAGATTCCTTGAACCTCTTTCGCTTCCAGTTGATTCAGAATCTGGAGCAGTACAGAATCGATTGAGCCGTCGCGAACTGCTCGTTGATTTTGTATGAACAATTTTGAGTTTTTCTCTGCCGGAGCAATATCGGTGCTGTCAAACATCGATCCTAAAAGATCGAATGCGACCAACGAAATCGTTTGTAATATACATAAACGTTTATTAAAATAAACGAAACATTTCGTTTCTTTCACGAAAAATAATGTCGATAACTTTCGTGCAATGTAAACTAAATAAGTAAAATTTACGAAAACTTTCGTTCATCAAGCGGCCATTTCTTCGTACCACAATAAAATCGATTTGGCAACATCGATTTTTTTAAATAAAAAAACGATTTTGTCAAACATCGATCCCAAAAGAACAATAAGAGGCTAATAAATACGAAAACTTCTAAGATAAACGAAAAAATTTCGTGCGACCAACGAAATCGTTCGTAATATACACAAACGTTTATTAAAATAAAAAAAAACATTTCATTTCATTCACGAAAAATAATGTCGTTATCAACGATAACATTCGTGCAGTGTACATACATTAAATGTGTAAAATTTACGAAAGCTTTCGTTCACCATACGGCCATTCTTATTCATAAAATGAACGAAACTTACTATTTACAGGGCACGAAAATACTTCGTTGCAGAAAACGACGCATGAATTCGTGCATTACATGATTCATTATATTCACTAATTTATATTATCAGTGCATCCCATTCCAAAGTGTTGGACAGAGAATGGAGCCCTGAGTAACGCCCGCTGCGACTCGCATCGCCTTCTGCCCTTTTGTTTTTCTGGTATAGCAGTGCTCTACTCTGGAAGTAGCTCTTCAGGATGCCACATTCTTTTATGCCACGCTGCGCATTGGTCTATTCGAGGCTGAATGGCCCGGTGACTTCCGCCATGGTTGGTATTCCATCCGGACCGGGGGTTTTCTTTGATTTTAGTCACATCGACGTGTCTTTGAGCTCGTCGTTAGTCACTTGCCACTCGTCTGTGTTACCTCCTTCTTCTTCACCGTACGGTGTCGGTGACCAGGTATTTGTATCGTGATTCGGGAAGAGACCCTCAACGATTATCTTTAGCTTACCCGGGCATGTTTCAACTGGTGTCGACGAACCCTCGTCTTCGTCATGACGACTCAGTACGCGTCCCCCAGGGATTGACGTTTATTTCTCAGCACAGATACTTATGGCAATTGACTTGCTAAGCTTGATCTCCCGTTTTGAAGAGTCCCTACCTTCTAGATGCGCTCCTATCTCAGTCTCCGATCTTGCGCTCTGAGCCCGCCTTCTGGCTCTAAGACAAGCAGCGTGTAGCGTACTGAGTTACTCATTTAACCAGTAAGCTGCACGCCGTCTACTGCATGGCTCTAGTTTTCGTGACATTGTAACGTCACAAGCCGTCGCAATCCTTCTTGTTAGCCGTCAGCCGTATCAACGTACTTGATTCCGTTGTTCGCCGAAGTAACTCAACAAAGAGGTTTTCGTTAAAGGCGTTCGTCTTCCACTTTAGCTTGCCGCCCGTCTTTCTTCGTGCTGCAGCAGGGTTCCATTGGCCGATGCGGTAGCGAATCGCCTGGGGGTCTCTATGGGGATACTTCTCTCACACTCTCCAGTCCATGTTCGCCGTCAGTCAAGGACTACAGAATGTGGCGAAATTTCTCTCGGTGCCGATATCCGTTTCGTGAACCATTAAGCTCCTAGATCCTCGCTTCGCCGCGATCTACTCGTTATAGTCCTCGGCGGTTGAGCTAGCCTCCACAACGTGCCGAAAGGAAGGTATCGAGTCTGCAGCCAATTTTCACTACAAGGAAATATTTTCACAAGATAACTTTTGCAAATGAAACTTTGAGAATTTCATTTAAAATATTAGGCATTTTTTT